>NC_086017.1:81115000-81272500 GCF_029281585.2 Gorilla gorilla gorilla | reverse complement strand
TAATTTTTCATTTTAATAAAAGCCCTAATAGTCAACAGGTTAAAAAAATAATGACCGGTGTTACAATGTGTATCTTCAGATAAAAGGAAAATCTGTACTTACGTTAAGTTTGAATTCTTATGTTTTCTGATGTTGATGAAGTAATGCATGTTCGGGTAGATTTAGAGAATACACGGCTATAAAAACATTTCACCTGAAACCTAGAAGGGCGAGCTGCGGAACGTGCACTAAGCTATAATTTTTTTCATTAGTAGAAAGCCATCTATATAGTTTTCAGATCACTGCTAGGTAAGACAATTGGGCCGTTTAACATTTAAGCTGCTTAAAAAGTCACGCAGTTGAATGATGCATTTAGAACATCTTTTTTAGCTTACTAGCTCTCAGAATGGATATGGAATCTGTTAAATATAGAGGCCATTCTTTAAATAAGGCCGACAGTTAAAATTGGGAAGCCAGAGAATTAGATTGGAAATGATTTACGATGAGTCTACAGGACATTAAAAAAAATAAAGTTAGAAAAGGAAATCCACTGGCTGCATTGGCTATATTACAGCAGAGAATTTTTACTTTTCCTCCCTTTTGAATTGGCTGGATATATGGGTAATGCATAGAAACAGACTTTCGGGAAAAATTGACAGAACTTTTCTTTTTATTATATGTTCTGGCATTGGTTTGGTATTGGCATCATAAGCCTCTGACTATAACCAAGTCAGTTTCTTGTTTTGACAGTTACAAACTTTTTTTCAATAACAGAGAACCACCCATTCTCTTAAGAGCATTAGACGTTGAAATAAATAGAAGCTGGATTGAACAACGACTTTGTTTGTGTCATGCCGCATGAACACATGGGTCCTTAATAAATACCATTTGAAGATGACACATGGGTGTGGTTATTGAGTTTATAATGTGTAATCATCACACATGCATATATCGCTTTTAAGAATTGTTATGCATTCGTTCATACTGCACAGCAAGAAGTTGATACATTTTTATGGAAAAAAAAACAATGTGAATTCAAAGAGACAGATTACAGACAATAATATTAAGTCATTCAGGTATGAAGTGGTTTCACTGATGCTAAAACTTGTTATGATGGCTCATTAAAACATCTAAAATCCTTACTTATAATGAGAAAGGGAAAGAAATACAATTTTAGATGTCTTAGCTATAAAATCCTTAATTATTCCAATTGTAGCAATACAGTATTGAGTTAATCAAGAAAAAGGGATATATTTACTAACTAATGGCGGAAGACTTCAAGGTGATGAAGTTATTAACCCAGTTTTAGACTTTGGTGTTCTGAGAGATGCACTATGCCCCATTGTGTGCACGAGACCAGCATTTGATTCCAGTACCTCCTGCCCTATTCTGATGTTTACGTAGGCAACTTTGAAAAAGCGAAAGTTCATACTCAAATTCTGTCCTTAGGAATAAAGTATCGAAAGAAATAAGATATTTTGTTACCCTCATGAAGAATTTCAGCTAGAGCTTGCTGAAAATATAAACATTAGATATTCGGGTTAGGGGATTTCTGGCTCATGGCAGCTGGGTGAATAAGCAACAAAGTCTAAAAATCTTGGTACTCAGAGCAACGAACAATTCCTTTGGTTGGTACACAGAGCTCATAGAGGAGAAAAGAGAAAATATTAGTAAGTTGGAAAGGTAGCTGATGTAAGATGGAGAACCTCAAATTCAGAGTTAAGAAGTAAAGAATTCAGTAACATTAATTAATATTAATATTAAATACTAATGGCAGATAACATTTGCTATGGGCAAGGCATCAAGCTTTTAGTGGTTGACGATTCATTGTATTATTTTACTGGTAATAAGCTTCCAAGGAAGGTGATTCTTTTTTTTTTTTTTTTTGAGACGGAATCTTGCTTTGTCACCAGGCTAGAGTGCAGTGGCACCATCTTGGCTCACTGTAACCTCTGCCTCCCAGGTTCAAGCGATTCTCTTGCCTCAGCCTCCCGAGTAGCTGGGACTACAGGCATGCGCTACCACGCCCAGCTAATTTTTTTGTATTTTTAGTAGAGACGGGGTTTCACCATAATGGCCAGGATGGTCTTGATCTTATGACGTCATGATCTGCCCACCTTGGCCTCCTAAAGTAATGGGATTGCAGGCATGAGCCACCGCACAGGGCGTGATTCTATTATTATGCGTAGTTAACAGAGATGAGAAGACTGAGTCTTGGAAAAGTCATGTGATCTTACCCTGGGCATGCAATGGTCAGATGGAGCCAAGATTTCAAATTAGACTCTGTGGCTGAAGAATCAGCCTTTTGAGGACTGACTCTATTGCCAGTGGGCACAACCAGGGATTTTTGAGCAGAGGAGTCTCTGGTCAGAACTGTGCTCTGGGATAATTCATCTGTCATATTTTAAAGCAATGTGGTGAGGAGCCCAGATAGGAGGAAATTGTGATGTTCTGAAGAGCGGCAACTACAGTCTGCAGTTGAGTGTTTGATGAGATTGGAAAGGCAGTGATGGAGAGGTCCCAAAATCCTTAACGTTTTGGGCGGTACTTGGTGTGAAAGACAGATGACTGGGAGAGTGGAGTTGGTATTCTTATCCCTTGCTAACGGAAGAGGAGAGAGGGCAGGCTGGGAAGGGATGAGCTGAGGTTTGGATGTGGCATGAGGTGCAGACGTTAATTTCAGGCAGAGTCTTTTGGAAGGTGATGAAATACACATTGAACTAGAGGTTAGGAAGATAGTCAGGGCTGGAGATGTGGATCTGAAGCCACAGAAGCCAGTAGAAAGAGTGAGACTGGTACATTTAGAGAGGTGCGGGGAAAAGAAAGTGGCTGGAGAAGGAGACCACGGTATAAATCAGTCTTAGGAGATAAAGAAAAATCTTTCTGCACATTGGAGATGACAGATTTGTAGGCCATGCTTCAGACACATACCTATACATATTCATGTTTGTATACATATTCATGTACATATTTATATATGTATTCCTATATACATTCATATGTATTACTGTGTGTGTTTGTATATGTATCTTATTCATGAGCATGCGCTGTTCTCTTATGCTCACATATGTATTCTTGGGAGCCTTTCCCACCTCAGCAAGTGCGGAGAGGAAGAGTGGGGTAGGCGTCAGTCTCTCCCCAGAGCAGCTGATTGGGGCAGGTTCTGCTCCCTGCTGCTGCAGTTTGAGAGCAGTAGAGGGAAAATGGGGTTTACTTTGTGTACGTGTGGTTCAGGCCAACACGCAGAATTTTATACCCCTCAGAATGCATTCCTCCACAGAAGCCTGGCAACTTTAAATGCTCTAGTAAATGTTAGGTGATTTATAATACAGTTTTAAAGAATTCAGCAAGATTACCATTCTATTGTGAAATAAGGTCTGACAGTGTGGTCAGTAAATGTGTTAACTTTTCATTTGGGTCGGTATGTCTCTCCTTTGCAAATCCACTCATCTGCCGAAATGCATATGAGAAGCATTGCTTTTGCCAATGAAGGATTGCAGTTAGGATTTTTTTTTTTTTTTTTTTTTTTTGCTTCCCTTTCCCGTGCCCCTTTTTAATTACTAAGAAGGTTAACAGCACACACTTCAGGGTCACTGATGTTGTGTTGTGTTCTGTTTTTGTTTTTCCTGTAGCCAAAGAAATGCTGTATTATTGCTCAAGTCTGTTTTGTGTTGTTGATTGAAGAGCTGAGAGAGTGCCCGTTTCTTTTTCTTTCAAGATACCACTAAGTGATTTCCTTTCAGGGTTCTAGAAAATGTGTCACCCTGACAAAAATTGCCTTCCCATGTTAGTAGCCTTAAGCTTCTACTTCTTAATTCCTTACATGGCCATTTCCTAAGTGGTTAGAGTTATTTGGAACACCTTAAAATTAAAAAGCTTTCATGCCACCCACTCCACCACTCAGACTGCCAGTGATATGAAATTCACCTGAACCCTTTACAGTTGGTGATAATTGTTTTAGGAAAATATATGTGATAAAATGCTGCAGGTCCTCATACCAGTGTCAACTCAGAATGTCGTTCACATTTCTTCTGAGAGTCTCCAATTGGCCACATTACCGAGAGCTTTGTCATAATGCTTTAAGTCATTTATCAACTGAGGTCACTTTGACTTTTGAGATTCTAATAAAATTGGCTTGAACTTTTATCTTATACCCCGTGGGAATTCCAATGAGCATTTCTGGAGGGTTTGTTTTCGTGGTTGATTTTTGTTAGAGAACTCTTGATGTTCCTTCTTTCCATTGCTTTTCTCTCTTCTCTCAGAGTTAGAAATTAGCTTCTTTCCACAATTTCCTTCCACACAGCTCACACAGACCATGGAAGTTTAGGGAGTTGGAGGAAGTTTGCATCAGAGAAATTTGGAAGGATGTTTAACAGCCTGTTTGTTTGTTTGTTTGTTTGTTTGTTTTGCTGAGAGGGAGTCCCACTCTGTTGCCCAGATTGCAACGGGCGATCTCAGCTCACTGCAGCCTCCACCTCTGGGGGTTCAAGCGATTCTCCTGCCTCAGCCTCCCACATAGCTGGGACTACAGGCTTACACCACCATGCCTGGCTAATTTTTTTGTATTTTTAGTAGAGGCAGGGTTACACCACGTTGGCCAGGCTGGTCTGGGACTCCTGCCTCAGGTGATCGGCCCACCTCAGCCTCCCAAAGTGCTGGGATTACAGGCGTGAGCCACCGCGCCTGCCAGCCTTGTATGTTTGCACATACATAGTTGTCTCTGAAGAGCTTTCTCTATACATCATGACCTCCAAATTGCCTGACTTACCCTCTTTTATCTGTCTTCTCACCTCTCATTCTTCTGGTTTCTGTTACCAACTCATGTTTCTTAAAAACAGCAATTTAGTTTTCTCTTTCTGTCTCACCATTTCCTTCCAAACCAGGTTCAAGGGGGCCTCGTCTTCCATGTTTCAAGTGATGTGTCAAGGATGAGCTGACTAGTAAAATGATCTTTTTAGTTAAGTACATGTGCACAGACACCCCTGCTTTTTCTCCCTCCACTCTCTCTCCCATAAATGTAGCAAAAACTGAAGCTACTTTGCATAGAAAAAGACATATTAAGGTTTTACCTATTTTGACTGGACCTGCCACCCTCTATTCTTTTCATTTATTTCCCTTTAATCAAATAGGTTGATTCAAAGTGCATGCCCTAAATACCAACATTTTCTCATTGATACTTATTTTCTGATATTAGACCAACAATGTCTGCCCTAAATCCTAGGGCCCAAAACCAAAATCTCAGCCTCACAGCATTTTATTTGTGCCCTTGGTTATCCAGCCTTCCTTGTAAAGTTTAACACTTTATATGTCATTCTTTAATCGAGTCTTCTCTGATAATGAATTCTTCCCCTTCCCCTAGAAATTAAGGATGCCAAAGAAAGGGTAAAGCGGTGCTGTTTGGTGCAGAGCTAGCGGAAAGCATTTGCTGTTAGAGAGCCACCTGGAGCTGGCCCATCTTCTCATGTCAGTTTACCATAATAATGTTAGCCAGCATGGGTATCTCATAATTAGATGAGGAACATCAGGCAGTTTCCTGATGGTGTTATCTTTCATAGTTTTCACAGTGATGTTCCTGACTTGGTGTTACAAAAACTCTGAAAAACATCTACCAAGCTTGAAGTGCACCCTTATTGGTTATTTTTCAAGTTCTCATACCCACACCTAAATGTGTAAGATGTATTTCTTATCAGAACAGTGGCTCCCAAGGCCTGGGATCCCCAAACCCCAGGAGATGCCGTCAAAGGATTAGAAGATGCCATCCAAGGATTAGAAGATGCCGTCAAAGGATTAGAAGATGTTATCCTGGTGTTTTTCAGTATTTAAATTAGGATGAGTTTGATTGTACTCAACAGAAAGTCCAGTAAAGGCAGGCTTAAAGAGTGTCACTGGCAAGTCCTTAGTAGGTAGGCTGCAGGAGAGACTTGATCCAGCTCTCTACTCTGCTTTTCATGGTGTTGGCTTATCTTCAGAGTGGCCCTATTTGCAGTCTTAAGATGATTCCTAGCAACTGTCAAGCTGTAGATTTCCTTGAACATGTGAAGCAGGAGAGTGGAAAAGGGAATATTTTCTTAGGATTTTCAGAAAAATTCTTGAAAATCTAGTTGGACTTGTTTCTGCCACATACCACCCTCCCTGTGGCCAGGGAGATGGAATATATTAGTTGGCATGTTTTAGGCCATGTGTTTCCGCCACTGGAGTTGGGGTGCAATCAATTTCTGCAAAATCCCATGACTTCCCATATGTCAGTTGGTCCCGTTTGGAAGTGGTTTAGAGGAAAAGATGCTGGGGACACAGTCTTAAATGGTTATTTCATTGACCTGTTTTTTTTTCCTCCCCACCTTTTTTCTTGTTTTGGAGACAGGTCTCTGTCGCCCATGTTGGATTGCAGGGGTGCCATCATGGCTCAATGCTGCCTCTACCTTCTGGGCTCAAGCAGTTATCCCACCTCAGCTTCCCAAGTAGCTGGGACTATAGGCGTGCACCACCATGCCCAGCCAAAATATTTTGGATTTTTTTGTAGAGACAGGGTCTCGCCATGTTGCTCAGGCTGGTCTTGAAGCCTTGGACTCAAGAAACTCGCCTGCCTAGGCCTTCTGAAGTATTGCATTTACAGGCGTGAGCTGGGCCTGTTTTCATATTTTTAAAGGCTAATGTTAATTCAGTCATTTGCATAAGACTTTGACGTTAATCAAATGTCAATTTCCTTGGCTTTTGGTCATAAACATTTTAATCTGTGAGCTCTGATTGGCAATTTGGTAGATGTTCCCTATGAATTAATACTTAACAAATAAGTATTGGTAGAATCTGAAACTTAGCATCTACGTTGGTAGGAGTGTTTAGAATTTACTAAAAGGAGTTCTTTGTGGTTAAAAACAATAGAGGGCTGGGCATGATGGCCCATGCTTATAATTCCCGCACTTTGGGAGACTGAGGTGGGTGGATTGCTTGAGCCCAGGAGTTTGAGACCAGCCTGGGCAACACAGAGAGACTCCGTCTCTACAAAAAATAGAAAAATTAGCTGAGAGTGGTGTTGTATCCCTGTAGTCCCAGATATTTGGGAGGCTGAGGTAGGAGGCTCACTTGAACCCAGGGAGGTTGAGGCCGCAGTGAGCTGTGATCGTGCCACTGCACTCTAGCCTGGGTGACATAGCAAGACCCTGTCTCAAAAAAAAAAAAAGGCCGGGCGCAGTGGCTCACGCCTGTAATCCTAGCAATTTGGGAGGCCGAGGAGGGCGGATCACGAGGTCAGGAGATCGAGACCACGGTAAAACCCCGTCTCTACTAAAAATGCAAAAAATTAGCCGGGCGCGGTGGCAGGCGCCTGTAGTTCCAGCTACTCGGGAGGCTGAGGCAGGAGAATGGCGTGAACCCGGGAGGCGGAGCTTGCAGTGAGCCAAGATCACATCACTGAACTCCGGCCTGGGCGACAGAGCAAGACTCCATCTCGAAAAAAAAATGAGAACCTCATGTCTCAGGTTTCTGAGTCAATAGCAGATAAAACTAATTGTAATTTACCTAAGGAGGTAAGAAGGGACGACCAGGTCAAATGTTGTGCAGATGTGGATAAAAGAAAAAAGGACATTCATTTGTGCTACTCTTATTTCCAAAATTTTAAATTCAATGTTTCAAGTCCCTTTTTTTCCAGATATGGTAAGTTTTAAGTTTTACTAGCATGTTTTAAAAACATTAATCATATGGAAAGAAAAAGATGATACATTTTAACACTACTACGATAGCGTCTATGACTCAACAACAGAAATTGTTGTTAGCAGAACCAGCAAAAAACCATTCTGTCTTGGGGGAAAATTGTTTGGTTGAAAGGCCACAGAAGAGATGCATATTCAGTAAGAGTAATGAGAGGCAAACACAATACCATAAGATTGTTTTGCAAAAAAAAAAAAAAAAGTCTAAAAAGAGTATAGTCAAACTGTGGAGGAAACTTCATTGTTAAAAAATAAACACTGTGCATATCAAACATTGAAGAGTGTAAAGTGTTGTCGATGGTAATGTGAACTTATTCTAAGTTGCCGAAAATGTTTCATGCTCAATGCATTTTAGAAACAACATTTCCATCAGAGTGAAAAGAAAGCAAAGGGAGCCTTCTTAAACTATACTGGCTACAATAACCCTGCCAAGCAATATTTTCTGGGAAGCCTTTGGCCTAGGCTCATGCTGAGCCTCTTGGCCTTCGCTGTTGTTTTACCTGACTTACACAACGTTGGTTGTTTTGGATCTACTGCCTTCCCAGTTGCCAGACTAGGAATTCCTGGCCAGTGTGTCAGGGTATTGTGGATGTAAAATTAGAACCTGCGGCTCACCATGGTGAGACTGGCCAACCTGATGTTCTTGGGTAGTCTCCCTGACCTCTGTCCACTAGGGGTCCACATTTCTGACTCCACTGTGACCTTAAAAGACAGATTGCTACATCTGGAAGTCTTATTTACATAGTCTTTAGTTTTATATCCCAACTCCTCCCTGCCTGCCCACCCCCATCTTCTTGGTTTATTATTCTTTAGACTTTGCCATGCTCAGGTATTCTTGGAGATTTTCCTTGTATTTTCCACGATGTTGATCTAAATACCACCTATACTCTATTTGCTTCTATATCCCCTGCAATCCCCTCACTTGTTAGAATATAAATTAGTCTATCTAGAAGAAGGCTTTACATTGTTCCTCAAAGGAAATAGTATCAATTGCCACAGCTAGATGATTACCTAAAATAAATACTATGAAGCCAGAACAATGGTATAAACAGGAGTGGGAAAACTGTTTTTGTAAAGGCCAGGTAGTAAATATTTTTGGCTTCACAGGCCATCTGGTCTTTGTTGCAACCACTCAATTCCACCACATTGCCCCAGATCAGCAAGAAGCAATACATAGATGAATGGGAATGGTGGTGTCCCAACAAAACTCCATTTATGGACACAGCAATTTGATTTTCATGTAATTTTTTTATGTCATGAAATATTGCCTCTTCTTTAGATTTTTTTTCCCCCTAACCATTTAAAAACATAAAATTCATTCTTAGCTCATGGGCTGTATAGAAATCATCAGCAGGTTGGGTTTGGCCCATGGACTGTAATTTGCTGACCCCTGGTATAAAATTCTTGCTGCCTACAGTTGCCTACTTCTACCTAAGATAACTGAGCTGGAGAGGTTCTCGCTTTGTTAAAAATGGACTTTAACATGTGTTAGGCATTAGACCAGCACCCAAATGAGACTTTGTCCTTGACATAATTTGAAGGGTTCAAGTGGAATTGAAAAGAGAACAACTTCCTGAGTATGCGGTCCAGTGTAATTTGTTGCTATGCCTGTACCACCTAAAATCATCTTAGAGGTTCAAGTCTGGAGCCTTAGGAAATATTGCCATTGTCTGCTTGTTCTACCCAGTTGTTCTCCCAACCATCACACAGATAACATAAAAATATAGATACAAATAGAGATGAGTGAAATGAGAGGCAGCGAAAGGAAGAGTTTTCAACATTAACTAAAAACCACCGAGATCAGTAATAAGGGCAGAGGGAAGAAGGACTGAAAGAATGGCTGATTTTTACAAAGGAGTAAATATCTGAAGAAGGAAAAGAAGTTCTGAGACCAGAAGTTAGCCAAAACGTAAATATTTTGCCAATTTATCCATGACCCTCTTTCCTTTTTCTGGTGGTATCATATAGTAAATAGTTCCTCGTTATTCATGGGGGATACATTCCAAGACCCCCAGTGAATGCCTAAGACTACAGATAGTACTAAACCCTATAGGGGCTATGTTTTTTCCTATACATACATACATATGATAAGATTTAATTTATAACTTAGGTACAGAAACAATAATAACTAATAATAAAATTAAACAACATAACAGTTATATTTATAAACAATAAAACAATTATATATATTTAATTTATTTAAAATAAAACAATTATACCAATATGCCAGCATCACTACTCTTCGACTTTGAGGCCATTATTAGGTAAAATAAGGGTACCTTGAACACAAGCTCTGGGATATAATCATAGTTGATCTGATAACCAATATGGCTACTAAGTGACCAGTGGACAGTCAGTGTAGACAGCATGGAGACCCTGGACAAAGCAATGACTCATGTGGGCAGGACAGAGCGGGACAGGGAGAAATGTCCTCACGCTGCTCAGCATGGTGGGCAATTGAAAATTTATGGAATTTTCCATTTAATATTTTCAGACCCTGGTTGACTGGGGGTGACTGAGACCCTGGAAAGCACAACCCGTGGATAAGAGCAGACCCTACTGTATCATAGTATATGATACTGTATATTACTAATCCATCTCCCCAGGCGTACCTTCTTTGGTATTTATGTATTGTTCTGTTAGTTACTGTTATTAGTATTTCCCCTCTCCTGGCAAAAGGAAGAAGAGAAGCTAGCGACCCAGAAAAGAGTCTCTTTATCCACCCACTTTTTGCCTTCCTTTGTGTTAGTCCATCTGATGTTAAATCTCAAACACAGGCTTTTTTTTTTTTTCTTGGCCTGTATTGATTCCCTTTTTGCATATGATTTGGAAAGGAATCCTTGAGTTATTTCTTGACAAAATTCTGTTTAAAACAAAAAACAAAAAACAGGACCAGTGTGGCTTCATCTCATAAGTTTAGATGTCTGGGGGATAAAAGAATTTAGATGTTCACAATATTCTAATATTTTGCTTTATATTCTGACAGACGAAAACTGTGGAAATTCTGAGGAAAATGTGATCTTCAGTATCAAGGAAGCATTTGTGCATAGCATTCATAGGGTAACAATTATTAATGTAACGTGAAAAATAATGTCTTCGTGTTACCAGCTCAAAAGATGTTCTTAATTTCAAAACAGCTTCTTAAAACAAAGTTGTTTTTTCAAGTGGCATTGCTTTCCAGTATCAACATGAGCCAAGAAACCTTACACCAGGCGTATTAGCTGATATGTTCTAAAGTGTGATAGTAGAGTTGTTAGATAATTACCCAAGTTGGGAAAAAGATCTAGTTTCAAATTCTGGTTTAGCTACTTAGGAACTCGGTGACCTTGGGGGGTGGTATTTAGTATTTTAAGCCTCAGTTTTCTCATCTGATGATGGGGATGAAAAAGTACTTACCTCATTATAGGAACTGAAAATATTATAGTTTATCAAATGCCATTGGTTGAATGTGATTATGTAAAAATAGTTCTTAGTGTAGCACATGGCACATGAAAGTAATATTTCCTTTACATGATATTTATGTACCTGATTAAATAAAAAATATTTCCAAGTATTTTTTTGCTGAATGCCTAAGCTGGAGTTAAATATTAGAGGACATTTAATTCTGGGAGTAAACAGCGCTTTAAACATCCATTTTACCTTTTGGTATTTTTAATATTCAGTTTAAAATAATTTTCCCTTATGTAAAGAGGCCATAATGCATGAAGTTCACATGTATGACAGAATTTGGGTACCTTCGCATCAGTGAGTCTGTGGCCCGCTGAACTCTCTTAAATTTGCTTAAACCAAGGAAACATTGACTCACGTTTTAACACCTTAACATCAGTTCAGTTGCACTTGCTCACCTAGTCACCATTTAGTTTTTTTCTCCAGTTTTTATTAATTTTGAGAATAAAAAAAGATGAAGACTCAATTTTGTATTTTGCTCACTTTTGAGTTTCTGTAGGTTGAAAAAAAAGAATACATATGATAGGTATAATTGTGATAATTCTTTATCTTTGCTTCTTTGTATACCCTCACCTTTTTTCAATTTCTTGCATCAGTTTCTACATCTGGAGAATGTACATGATGTGTAAAAATCATCCTCCAACTCCATGGTTCTCAGATTCTGTCTGTCAGATGAAAGGAGACCATGGTGTGATGCCATCGAGGGGTTAAGAGGAAAAGGCTAAGAGGAAGTTAAACAAAGAACTGATTTATGTAAAGTGGAAAATTGAAGCTGATGGTGTTGTTTCCCTTGAGCCCCCTTTGGGGGCAAAGCAAATTCTAGGCATAATTGGCTTCTTACGCTATTTTGAGTTCAGATGGCCACAAGTTCCAATTTGGTATTTCTACTAAATGAATAAGCCAGAATTTGAAACCAGATCTTTGTTCTCATCTTCGGTGATTCCTTAACAATGTATACTACCATTGCTTTTGAATGTACTAGCCAATATCACTGGTAATTTTAAGATAGATTTTTTAAGACACAAGTCTGAACTGTAAGTACTAAGGCAAACACATCATTGACATATTCTCTGTAAATGGACTCAGTGGAGACAAGTATTTATCCCATTCCATGAAGAATAAATTGTTTCAGTACAGCAACTTTTTGGGAACTCAGCCACATCATGTAGCTGCTTCTGGGCCTTACTTTACTTGTCTATAAGATGGGATTAATCTTACTCCAGTGGTTTGTGAGGATCACATGATGGAATGGAGGTGAAATAGTTCAGTAATGTTTTGTTACATTATTATGGCCCATCAATGACATTTGATGTAATCTTTGAAATAGATGCTTGTGGGGATTTCATCTCTCTTAAATTTGCTCCGTGAGCAAAAACAGTATTGACCTTCCTTGGTTCTTTGGATGGTTCTTCAGCATTTGAAAGTCAGAAATTTTAGTTTGCAGTCCACGAATCTTACATCAGAACCCCAAATCATGTTCCTTTATGTCTCCATCCCTACCATACTATAGAATTAGCCTCTTTTGAAGCCATACAATTTTTGAAAAATACTCATTTTAAAGGTTAACACTCCAGTGCCACCATATAATGAAAGCTCTAAAGCGACTTTTACCAAGTCCTGTTTCCTTCTAAGGAATCATCTGATTTTGTAAAAGTCATGATGTCTAGCTTTGTTTATATCAACAACTAGAACAGTGATTTCTTCATCCTTGTCTTTTAATGACATTGTTATTATTTCCAAATGTGAAATTGGAGTATTTGACTTGGAGAAACCATTTCATTTCCTCAACGTGTTTCAGTCTAGAATGTCTCCTTGTACTCTTTATTCTTTACTTGGGGATACATCCAAGTTCTCAGATATGGAATATTTAGGACTTAATTTCAGGATGTTAAGCTGAGAATTCACTTGAAGTTACCTTTTAGTTACCCCTCTAGAGTTTACGTCTCCTAAGGTAAGGTATGCTATACAAAAATATGAAAAATGAAAAAGAAACAAAACATGTGTATATACATCATTAAATAACACCAAAATCATATACCATTTCTTGCTCATATCACACTGTTTAGTCTGTCAGAATTCCAGCTGTTTCTTTATTCAGGCCAATTTGTTGTGTCTTCTCTGAGTTTATCTGAGTGGAAGAATTAAGAGAGGAATCCCTTGGGTTTTCTTCTCAGCATGAGCTGTGAGAACCCTTGTCCAGTTCTCTACTTTACCATATAGATATCAGAAGCTCTTTTCTGTTTTTTCCTCCCACCCCCCTACCCACTATGAATGCATTTAGAGGTAACCACTTTTCTACTGAACTGGTAACAGATTTTTTTCTCTCCTTAGTCCTACAGCAGTTCTGGTTTAATTTATTTGGGCATTTAACTCTTGACGTGGCTGGAGATTGTCTAGATTTCCTAGAGTAGAAAATCTAGAATAAACCTAGAAGATCTAAACATCTAGAGTAGCAGGGAGATACACTTTGCTATAGAGTGAAAGGCCAGGTGGTCTTCTTGTTCAAGATGTTAACATTTGGGTCTGGAAATGGCTAGTAGATAGAGGAAGGAATGAGAATAAAAGAGCAGTGAAGCCAACTTTCATACCATTGCCTGTCTGTTCAGAGAGTACCAGGTGCTTTGCAGCTATTTTACTTGCACATCATGTGTTCAGTGTCTCCAGCTCTTTAAAATTGGCAAGTAGATAATGCTACTTTCAGGTTATGATACACTGGGACAGGCATAGTTACTTGGATACTTGCACAATAATTATTTCTCACCTTTTTGCTACCTCCAATAGCTTTGGGGTTCATATACTCCTAGAATTCATTTTCTGACAGATATTTTTATTTATTTATTTTTTTTGAGACAGAGTCTCTTGCTCTGTTACCTAGACTGGAGTTTAGTGGCACACTCTTGGCTCACTACAACCTCTGTCTCCCAGGTTCAAGCGATTCTTCTGCCTCAGCCTCCCAAGTAGCTGGGATTACAGGTGTGTGCCACCATACCCAGCTAATTTTTGTATTTTTAGTACAAACGGGGTTTCACCTTGTTGGCCAGGCTGGCCTCAAACTCCTGACCTCAAGTGATCTGCAAGTGATCTGCCTGCCTCGGCCTCCTAAAGTGCTGGGATTACAGGCATGAGCCACCATGCATGGCCCAGATGTAGGTTTTATAGAATGCAAATTCTAAATAAAATACTTCCACAAGAGACTCTTATCTTAATAGTAGATGTACAGAAATACTTCTGTGTTTCAGTGGAAGTTACTCCATTATATACCCTTTATGGATGCTGAGAACACATTCTAGAAACGGATGTCAACCAAGGGAGATTCATTCATTCCATACGTTTTCTAATTTCAAAAAACGTACACCGTCAATATTTTTTCTTAATTGAACAGTTTGTGGAACAGACGGGTGCTTTAATTATGGTGGTCTAAATTTACACACATTGCAGTGGTATTTTGCTACATTAATTACCTTACTTGTCAAGAGTAACAGGTAATTACTACATCAACTCACCCTCCTGCAGTATATAGAAACAGAACTTTATTTGAAAAGATTCAGCAAACCCCAGTGTATAGCCACTCCACACCTTTGTCTTTGCTACAAGAAGACAGTTGTCAGAGCATTTGTTTTATCATTAGCAGGGTAGAGGTGAGTTCACCCTTTTCTTTGTGTCTTTCCACCTAAGATGCGTGTCCAGAAACATTCATAGGCTCAACAAGCATGTGGACTAGCAAGAAACTTTGAGATGGTCGAGTTCATTAAACCTTCTCCTGATAATGTGTTTCAGAGAGGGTGCATGACTTTTCCAAAGCCACACAAGAAGTAAATTAATGTCCAAACCAGGATTGGCACCAGTGTCACCTCACTATGCTGCTTTTTGTGAAGCATAGTGCATTTTAATGATTTTTTTATAACTATAGAAAAATCATTTGGTATAGTATACTTTGAATATTCATTCACTTCATCCTCCTCACTTGAACTTCTAACCAATGCTTTGGCTGCCTTACAAAGAGTATTGATCCTATATTCTGTTGAACTGCCAGGTACAACTCATGTCATTTGGTTTCCTCTCCAGTGTACTAGTGTCAGCTTTTATGACAAGTTGTGTTAAAATTCTACTTTAACATGTTTTTTTTTTTTTGTAAAGGCGAACATTTTGGAGCATATAGGATGCTCTTAGCAAAATCATGCAGCATTAACTCTCCTGGTTGCCATGGCATAGAAAGAAAAGATTTTGTCAGCTTTTAGGTGTGGTCCGGAATATACACAATGACATAATATGGGTGTACTATCTTAAAAGGCTTTGTCCCCTTTTTAGTCAAACACCTGTGACAAAATTACGAACTGTGGTTAACATAGAATACTTACAAGTGGTTTTTCAGAGTCGTCCAGGGTAGAGGAGCTCAGCGTGCAGACAATTTTAGTACCTACTTTTCTTCTTGCACCTGGCACTGGGAGTGAGTGACATTAAAAAGAAGTTCAAGAAGTCAAGAGTTAAGGATCCTACCTTTCAGACATTGTTTGAGATATTTTGTAGGGGGCAGGGTGGGCCTCTCAAGGGTCATTTACGACATATAAGGGAGAATCTCTTCCAGTCCTCAACCCACGTCAATTTGTGATGCCTGAATTCCAAGCCTAGATTCATCATTTCTGTAACTGATCTTGTCGTGTGCATTTGCAAATCACTCTGGCATTTATAACTTGTTACATTATAGCTTCGAGTGAGTTTTTCTTTTTTCTTAGCTTTTTATTCAATGGAAGGATAGCATGGTATATTTAGATTTAGTAATTCATCCATTCAGCGCATATCTGCTGAGTGCCTGCTGTGTGACAGTCATTGTGCTGTAGATGGCAGGAGGAGGAGTGCATAGCAAGGCAGGAAACAGACCTTTGCCCTCTCGGCTTCTTTCTACTAGAGGGCAAACTCTATGACAGCTCCACCAGGAGAACTCTGTTCTCCTGGAGTTTGTCCTCTAGTATAAAGAAGCAGAGAGTGCAAGTGAAATGAAGGAACAAGATATCTGCATGGAATGGGAGTTCACACAGGATACAGTGGAAAGCACAGACCTTGGGAAAGCCTGTCTAGCCAGGGAAGGCCTCTTGGAAAAGGTGACTTTCTATTTAAGACTTAAAGAATGATCCTCGGCCAGGCGCAGTGGCTCACGCCTGTAATCTCAGCACATTGGCAGGCTGAGACGGGCAGATCACCTCAAGTCAGGAGTTCGAGACCACCTTGACTAACAAGGCAAAACCCTGTCTCTACTAAAAGTACAAAAAAAAAAAAAAATTAGCTAGGAATGGTGGTGCGTGCTTGTAATCCCAGCTAATTGGGAGGCTGAGGCAGAAGAATCGCTTGAACCCTGGAGGCGGAGGTTGCAGTGAGCTGAGATCATGCCACTGCACTCCAGCCTGGGTGACAGAGCAAGACTCCATCTCAAAAAAAAAAAAAAAAAAAAAAGAAAAGACGAAAGAATGATCCTCATGTACAAAGAGCCAGGGGAAGAACCTTTCCTGCAGAGAATGAAGAGGGCTAAGCCTCAGAGTAAGGAATAAGCCGAGTGTGGTGTGGGGTCAGAAAGACCAGTGTGGCTCCATGTGGTTATTAGAGGAGGAGGTAGGGAGTGAGGATGGTGTGGGAGAGGTTGGGGGGTCAGCAGGACCCTGTATACCGGGGCGAAGGACTGGGTTTTGTTCTCTGCCATCTAGGCTGGAGTGCAGTGATGCAATTGTAGCTTCCCGCAGCCTCAAATTCCTGGGCTCAGATGATCCTCCCACCTCAGCCTCCCAAGCAGCTAGGACCACAGGTGGGTGTGCCACCATGCCTGCGTAATTTTTTAAATTTTTTATAGTAATGGAATCTTGCTGTGTTGCCCAGGCTGGTCACAAGCTCCTGGCTTCAAGCGATCTTCCTGCCTCAGGCTCACAAAATATTGGCATCACAGGCATGAGTCACTGCACCCAGCCTGGATTTTATTCTGAAATGGATGCAAAGCAGTTGGAGGCAGTGACTTCTGATTCAGGTGTGAGAACAAACCACATGGACTGGGGAATGGATTGCGGTTTCAGGTGTGTTCTTGAGAGTAGGCTTCCTTGGGGGAGAGGCTGAGATTCTGGTTCCCTGAGGTTGAGCATGGAATCCTGGAAGATGCCACACCTGAGACAGACTCAGCTGGCCCTGGTGAAATGAGAAAACCCTTTTCTAACTGGCGGTGAGATGCAGCTACGCACCAATACAAGGGTGGAAGCACAGTGCTTCAGAGCACAGTCCTCCAAGTGTGGCGCCTGAACCAGCAGCAGTGGCAGAAGCAGCACCTGAGAACTTGTTAGAAATTGAAGTTTTCTGGCCTCACTGTAGCCATAGTGAATCAGAAACTCCGGGGTTGGGGGCCAGGCGCAGTGGCTCACGCCTGTAATCCCGGCAGGGGATTACAGGGAGGCTGAAGTGGGTGGATTGCCTGAGGTCAGGAGTTCGAGACCAGCCTAGCGTCTACTAAAAAAATTAGCTGGGCGTCGTGGTGTGCGCCTGT
The DNA here is from genome assembly GCF_029281585.2 of Gorilla gorilla gorilla. NCBI lineage: Eukaryota > Metazoa > Chordata > Mammalia > Primates > Hominidae > Gorilla > Gorilla gorilla. Next base: position 81,254,854 of record NC_086017.1, on the reverse strand, counting down.
AGTCCCAGTTACTTGAGAGGCTGAGACAGGAGAATTGCTTGAACCCAGGAGGTGGAGGTTGCAGTGAGCTAAGATCACGCCACTGCATTCCAGCCTGGGCCACAGAGCAAGACTCCTTCTTAGCAAAAAAAAACAAAAAAAAAAACAAAAAAAACTCTAGGGTTGGGACCTAGCAATGTGCTTGTAACAAGACCTCCAGGTGATTCTGATGAGCATGCAAGTTTGAGAAGCCCGTTATACGGTGTTTGTGGCAGATAGTGGCAGAAAAGACTTGGGACTTACTACAAATGCACTAATGCACTAGTCTCATGGGAAGATAAGACAGACACAGTAAAGGGCTATAGCAAAGTGGTGCCCCGGTGCCGATCGGAACCTGCGTCTTGTGACTCTGTTCTAGTGCCCTTTCCTCAAGTGTTTATGGAGTGAAAGAATAAACAAAACTAACCTTGTATTTTTAAGGATAATTATATTTCTAAAGGAGGAGTTGGGTGGATGTTTAAGGACAAGTGCTATCGTGTGTGAACTCAGGTGACCTCATTTCTCATGGTACTATTTTCTCAGATAATTTAGAAAAGCAGTGTCAGTGTGAATAACTCACTCCTTTCTCCCTGTCACTGGTAGAAAAACAAGTGTTTTTGTCTTAAGTTACACCATTGAGACACTTAGCAGAGTGTAATAGCATTCTTTTATTTCTTTATTACTCAATCTATTTGGCACTGTTTTGGTTTTGGAAGTCCTGGCACTCCCAAGTTATGTTTTTAGTGTCATGGAAGAAGGCAGAAGATTGATTATTTTCAGGCCTGGTATTTGTGCTTGCTCCTATCTGCTTTGTCCAACAGCGCTGTCAGAAAATCCTAGGATCATTTCCCTCACCCTCCACCCAGTGCTCTCTACCTGGCTAACACCCACCGACTTCTAATTTAATGGCTTGCAGGTCATTTCTTCCATGAAATCTTTTCTGACCCCTTGTGCTTAGGTTACATCTGTGTGTTAATCATTCCCATGTGCTTTTGTTAGTGTTTCCTGGTAGTCTGTGGGCTCCAGGAGGTCTTAAACCTCATTTGTCTCAAGTTCAAGCTATATTGTGCTTCAAACATAGTGTCTGGCATGTGGTGGTACTGAGAAAGTAGCTGTTTCGTGGATGCTTTCCCTCTGAGTTGATTAACTACACTCTATGGTCGATCTTTGGAAGACATAGTGGTGGGTTCTTCCTAAAAGGGGGTTACACCGGATATGAAGACGTGGTCCCTGGTGGGCACAGTGGCTCACGCTTGTAATCCTAGCACTTTGGGAGACTGAGGCGGGCGGATCACGAGGTTAGGAGTTCGAGACCAGCCTGACCAACATGGTGAAACCCCGTCTCTACTAAAAATACCAAAATTGGCTGGGCATAGTGGTGCATGCCTATAATCCCAGCTACTCAGGAGGCTGAGGCAGGAGAATCGCTTGAACCCAGGAGGCAGAGGTTGCAGTGAGCTGAGATTGCGCCATTGTACTCCAGCCTGGGCAACAGAGCGAGACTCCGTTTCTGTTTTTGTTTTTTTGAGACAGAGTCTCGTTCTGTTGCCCAGGCTGGAGTGCAGTGGAGTGATCTCGGCTCACTGCAGCCTCCGCATCCCAGATTCAAGCTATTCTCTTGCCTCAGCCTGCAGAGGCAAGGCTACGCCCCTTACCCGCCACTACGCCCGGCTAATTTGTTTCTATTTTTAGTAGAGATGGGTTTTCACCATGTTGGCTGGGCTGGTCTCGAACGCCTGACCTTCTGATTCACCTGCCTCAGCCTCCCAAAATGCTGGGATTACAGGCGTGAGCCACCGCGCCCAGCTGAGACTCCATTTCAAAAAAAAAAAAAAAGACATGGTCCCATGGGGTCAAGATGGGAGAAGTATAGACAAAGCCAGAAATAAGTATTTATTTGAGGTAGATCTTAATGAGGGCAGAAATAAGTATTTCTTTGAGGTAGATCCTAATGCGGTATACACTTACAATGTGTTAGCTGCTGTGACTAACACAGAGATTTTGGTAGCTTTACATAATAAGGTATATGTTGTCTTCCCTTCATGTCTGTTGAACCTCCTCCATCTTATTCTTGCTGTGGGGTCTCAGCAGTTGGTGGGGAAGAGGAACAGAGAGTGCAGTTGACCTGCCGTCATGGGCTTAGAAGTGCTGCCCCTTGCTACTGCTGACATCCCATTGACCAGAAATCAGTCACATGGGCCTGACTTGTATAAATGCCAGTGAAATTGGGATTGGAATTGGAAATGTATTTCCCTGTGTACCCAGGATGCAGACAGTGCAGTGAAATTAGTTATCATGTGACAGTCCCAAACAATTGATTACTTTGGTTTTAGCTACTGAGGTTTGATCAAAATAAAGCATACCTCCTATTTTTGTAGCCTGTTCATATATCAATACCCTTTTTTTCTCAGAGACTAATGAGAGTGATGACCCACAGTGGTTCTTAACTTTTGCATGTCATGAAGAGGATGTCTTTCATTTAAATCCCAACTAAGGCCAGGCATGGTGGCTCATGACTGTAATCCCAGCACTTTGGGAGGCCAAAGCAGGCGGATCACTTGAGGTCAGGAAGTTCAAGACCAGCCTGGCCAACATGCTGAAACCGCATCTCTACTAAAAATACAAAAATTAGCCGGGTGTCGTGGCACACGCCTGTTATCCCAGCTACTCAGGAGGCTGAGGCAGGAGAATCTTTTGAACCTGAGAGGCAGAGTTTGCAGTGAGCCGAGATCACACCATTGTACTCCAGCCTGGGCAACTGAGTGAAACTCCATCTAAAAAAATAAATAAATAAATAAAATAAAAATTAAATAAATAAATCCCAACTAAGAGCCTGTCTTCCTCTGTAGGATTCACCAGGGTAATTTGTCGAGGGTCCAGTTGTAGCATGCAGTCCTTACGTCATCAAATGAAATATTCAACCCTAAGTGATGAACACGTTTGAATCCAAACAGATTGGCTCTCACAGGACAATATCTGCTTGTGTTCTGTGGTTGGCATTATTTTTTTCTTCTGCTCCTGGAGTTGACAACTCTGGGAAAAAGTTTGGTGGTATTGCAGAGGACTAACTAGTCCATTACCACTAGCCATCATGATGGTCTTGGAAAGGACTGGTGGTCAAATTCTTATTTCTTAAGGAGAAAATTGAAGTTGCTTTTAAGATTTGAATTTTCTGTTCACTAATCTCACTTATTTTCATCCAGAAAATGATATGAAAAATGACCCATGATATATTCGGTGGAGGAAAACACAGAGTGTTTATAGTACACTGTTTTTTGTTGTTGTTTTTGGATTTTTTTAGGTAAAGATATGTTATTTTCCCCACTCAGCATCATGGTTCTCAGGATAGGAGCTGAAATCTTCATCTAATCTTCAGTATCCCTCCCTGCCGTCCTTCCAGCCAAGTATGAAGACTCAGTGAGAAGCTTGTAGTGGAGATACGTAGTTAAGCGGGAGGCCAGAGAGGTCAACAGGGGTCAGGTCATACAGGACCTTGTAAACCACGGGAATGCTTTTGGCCCCTGTCCTGACACTACTGGGAAGCCATTGAGAGAATGCAAACAGGGAGTGAATGCAAAGTGAGAGAGAGGGAGTGTGTATGTGTATGTGAGAGAGACACTGATGAATGATGATCACATTTATTGTGGGTTTTTTGGCTGTGGGGAAGGAGCCTCTGCAGGAGAGAGGAGGCGCAAAGGCAGTGTGGTGGCCTTCTCCTAGCTGACAGGAGAGGTCTCCTCCCTCCTTCTGCACAGAAGTTGCTTGTCAGTCAGGAGCTTACCATCCCAGCTTCAAAGCAGGCAGTGCATTTGGGGTAAATATTTATGAAATGCCAAGCTTTGTGATCAAGATGTATTTTGTTTTTAATGAGCAAATGACTCAGAATTGTTTGAGGTTATTAAAAGACAAATTATTGTGTGCCATCATGGAAAAAGGGAAGAGGAGAAAGTATAATTTTACATCAAGCAGTTTATTTACAGCCATAATCCGCAAGCAATCAACCTCTTTAAACAAAATTATTTAATTTCTTGTAAAGGCTTAAAGTATGAAAATTTAATTTATTTAGGGAATCTCATTAAGAGGACTTTTAAAAAGTAAGGTGGTTTATTCAGTTGCCTTAAGGAATGTTAATTGAGTGCGTAAGATACCATAAACATTGTGTTTGGCGCATGAGAAATAACATGAATCTCTGCTCTCAAGACACTTCTAGTCTGGAAACAAGACAGTCAAAAGCCATTAATAAATGAGTAGAAATGTGCAAAATGTTTCTTCTTTTTTTAAAGTCAAAACCATTGTTTCAAATTGTATAACAGGTATTTTGGATATTACTTGGTTTTGGAAAATCTAGAGAATACAAAAAATTCTAAAGAAAAATCCTGACCGTAATCCCATTTCTCTAGGGCAAATACTGTTAATTTTATTTTTTTCTGTTCTTCATTGACACATATTTTTATACAGCTGAGAATTACTGTAGATACAATTTTCCTATCTTGCTTATTTTATATCACATTAACAAGCATTGGCACACATTTCCCCATTTTTAATGACTACAACCTATAAAATATTCCTTTGTCAGACTGGATTATCATTTACTTGCTTTTGTTCTGTTTTGATAGACATTTAAGATAAGACGGATTCATAAAATCTACCCATTTTATGTCTCAAATCATCTTTTACACTTAACTGTTATAATAAAACATTAATGGGGAACTGAGATTTTAAAAAAAGATATCTCTCTGTATGTATGTCTCTGAGCTTTGCCATCCACAACGAAAAAAAAAGTGGACCAAGTCGTCATTGCAATAATTGTACATCCTTGAGAGAATAGTAGGGGAATAATACATTTGACTCATTGTTTCTGGCATATTCTATCACTGGACATGTAGCTCCTACCCTGAAATTGGTTAAGAAGGAACATCTTGTTTTTTGTTTTGTTTTGTTTTTAAAATGGAGTCTTGCCCTGTCACCAGGCTGGAGTGCAGTGGCATGATCTTGGCTCACTGCAACCTCTGCCTCCCAGTTTCAAGCAATTCTCCTGCCTCAGCCTCCCTAGTAGCTGGGACTACAGTCACACGCCACCACACTCAGCTAATTTTTGTATTTTTAGTAGAGATGGGGTTTCACCATGTTGGCCAGGCTGGTCTCTCTTGACCTTGTGATCTGCCTGCCTTGGCCTCCCAAAGTGCTGGGATTATAGGCGTGAGCCACCGCACCCAGCCGGAACATCCTTTAAATCCAAGAAAGCAGTTTGCTTCTAATTTAGGGAATCTTCATGCCTGATTTTGAAACTTTTAGTGGATGTCATTTCTGTCTCACTCTTCCAGTGACATCTAAAATCTACTGTTTATTTTGCTTTTTTAAAAAAGGTCCAATATAAAGTCACTTTAAGGTGACTGTTACCTACACTATCTTTACACAGGGGCTTGACTGTATTGATGAGAAAAAGCTTCAGTTTTTTTTTTTTTTTGGTTGTTGCAATTATTCCCTGGATTTTTGTTCGGAATGGCATGGGATTCTAGTAAGCTCTCTATGTGGGCACATGGGCCCTTGGAAAGGTGGCATGACTTAGGGGAAAGAACCAGGCATGGGGTGAGTGAGTGGAAGCTGAGCATGCCAGCACTCATCTCTTAACCCTTTGGCAAATTAAGGCAACTACCCTTACCATCAGAAATCCATCCCTGGCAGTCAGATATCCTGAGTGAAAGTGCTGACCAGAGTCTATTTCACATTATTTTACATAGGACAAATTTTAATGTGTTATGTGTCAATGTGCAAAACCCGCAATCAATGTTCTGGAGCAGAAGTTGGCAAATTCAGCCCACTGCCAGCTTGTGTAAATACAGTTTTATTAGAACACAGCAACACCCACTTGTTTACATGTGATTACTTTTCTACTGTAGCACCCAAGTAGTTGCAATAGAGAGCTGTGGCACCGAAGTCTAAAGTATTCACTAAGTGTTCCTTTACAGAAAAAGTTTACCAACTCTTTTCTAAAATATGACTAAAAGATAGTAAAATATCTTATATATACACAGCTATCATGTTAAGGATGTAAAAATGTTTAAAACATTAATTACTTAACAGTTAATATGATCTCAACATTTATTTTGTTTGAAATGTGACTTCTTTTTTAATCATGAAGAACATCTGAAACGCATCACTTTTGTGGCTGGGTTTTCAAAACCTCTAGGGAGGTTTCTACCAGTTGTACTGTGATGTGACACTTAACCTTCACCCATTTCGTTAAAAATGTTACATTAAATTTGAAGGATGTGATAGGATTTTTTCTTTTATAATAGCAGCAGACAAAACGGTTTTATTTAGAAATAAATAAAACATGTATTTTCTGTAAAGTTTGGATATTAAAAGCCAATTCAACAACAACAACAAAAGGCATTCAACTAGGAAACTGTCAACTGGATCAACATTCTGTGGCATTTGGTTTTATTTCACTTCTTAGAAGCTCAGTATTCTTATCTGTAAAGTGGGAATCAAACTTCCTTACTGGGCTACGTGAAGGTTAAGTAAGTAAAACTATGCCTGACACATTTTGGGAATACATTAGCTGTTGGTTCCCTTTCCTTTTACTACCCTTAGCTTAGTTAGAGGAGCAAATAATCGTAACTATGAAATATTTTCAGAAAATGTTCCAAATTGACAGAGCTTCTGCTTACTTACGGTTACCTGGAGACCCGAGTAAAAGCCAGGGAGAAATTGGAAAGGTCCATGTATTTGGGTAAGAGATACTAGCAGCTGTAACCAACATTCCAGAATTTGAAATTTTTGAAATTAGCCGGGTGTGATGGCACGCGCCTGTAGTCCCAGCTGCTCGGGAGCTTAACTCAGTGCAGTTTAATGGGTGAGCACCTCCCACTCTTAGTGCTGGTTGAGGGGGACAGGAGCGGTGGTGGCTCTGCTCCATGTAGTCTTTCAGGGACCCAGGCGAATTCCATCCAGTGACTCCACTATCTCCAGGAACTAGGCGTTCTCTACTGGATCTCTGCACCCACAATCCAGGGAAGAAAGCAGTCATTAGGCAGGGTGCCAGAGGCTTCAGGATCTGAATGAAAGTAGTGTATACCCACTTCCATCTGTTTGGTTAGAACTCAGTCACCAGGCCCCACCTAACTACAAGGGATGCTGGGAAATGCATTCCAGCTGTGTGTTCAGGAAAAAGAAATGGATTTGATAAACGTTTAGCTGGTCTTTGCCACAGACTGACCGCATTTTCTTGTATTATTATGGAGGACAAATGTTTACCATACATAAACTGCCCAGAGGTGCTGATAATCTGAGAACCTGTCTCCAACAAGTCCCCTGGGAAGGGCAGCATTTAGAGACAGTCGTGCTGGTTTGGAACAATTTATCTGCCTACTTGTTTAAATATATTTAAAAAATTAGCCTGCAATCTGAATCTACTTCCCACATGTTGTGTGCCATTTAGGCATTTTGGCATTCTAAAATGACAGATCTATCTCAGAGTGAGTAAGTTTAGGAATACATACTTAAGAAATGTTGCATGCAGTGACATTTTCCTTCCCAAAGTGATCTATGTGTTTGCTATTTTATAAAATAAGAAGTTGTACACAATATTGAGTAGAATTCTTTATCCGTGATGGCAGATAGAACATCTGTTGAAATACTACCACTGTTACTTATTTTGAATTGCACATTTTACAATGAATTATGTCAGAATTATATCAATAAAAAATTGAAAAAGTTTTCAATTTTTTAACACCTTTAATAGATCTAAACACACCTTTTTTTTAAAGTTATTCATTTACATCATGATTATATGAATATTTTAGGATTATAATCACCCTAAAATGAAGGAGAAAATTTATCATACCAAAATAGAAATTTAATTTAAAGTACAAAGAACTTGATTACAAGGTTTAGTTTAGTTTAGTAGACTAGAAATAAGACATAAAAGAAGATATTAAAAAACACTTTTTAAAACACCCTCAGCAGTATAGTTTTACAGTAGATTTGGAAAAAATACAACAGCATTTATTAATGTTTGTGAAGATCATATTATAGACTAATCAAAGATCAAACTTTTGTAAGGTTCAAAAAACACACATAAGCAAATTTTGGTCATTTCCTGGAAAATACTAACTTTAAATATCTTCATTCAGGCTGGGCATGGTGGCTTATGCCTGTAGTCCCAGCACTTTGGGAGACAAAGGCAGGCAGATTGCTTGAGGCCAGGAGTTTCAGACCAGCCTGGGCAGCACAGTGAGACACTGTCTCTACAAAAAATACAAAAATTAGCCAGACATAGTGACACCTGCCTGTAGTCTCAGCTACTTGGGAGGCTGAGGTGGGAGGATGGCTTGAGCCTGGGAGATTGAGGCTGCAAAGAGCAGAGATCATGCCACTGCACTGCAGCCTGAGCAACAGAGTGAGACCCTGTCTCAAAAAAGTAAATAATAGGGCTGAGCGCTGTGGCTCACGCCTGTAATCCTGGCACTTTGGGAGGCTGAGGCAGGTGGATCACAAGGTCAGGAGATCCAGACCATCCTGGCTAACACGGCAAAACCCCGCCTCTACTAAAAATACAAAAAATTAGCTGGACATTACAGTGGGCACCTGTTCCCAGGTGCTCAGGAGGCTAAGGCAGAAGAATTGCTTGAACCCAGGAGGTGGAGGTTGCAGTGAGCCGAGATCACACCATTGCACTCCAGCCTGGTGACAGAGCGAGACTCCATCTCAAAAATAAATAAATGAATGAATAATAGAAACACAAATTTTCATTCAGTATCATACAGTTAGTGAAGTTTGTTTGAGATGGAAGCTGCTCTTGGCCATATTGTGATCCAGGGGCCTTAGTCAAAAGTCAGACTTGTCCACAGACATGTGTAATTAAAAATACTCTGCTCACTTTTCTTGGTACTCCATGACATTTCCCACTACCTGTCACTTTGTCCTTGACGATATATGGGGCAGAAAACAAATTGCTTGGACGAGGTTGGTTTTCCAGTCAGCTGTTCCTTATTTTTTCTCCGGTGCTTCTTTGTTATATTAGAGTTCAAATTTACTATTCATGAAACACATTTTAATCAGTGACCATATCAGACAAATGGAAGCTAAGCGCTGGTTAGTCTGTTGAAAATAAACATGAGGGCTCTCATTAATGTCGCTGTCTGAATAATTAGTTGAGCATCCAGTCCTGAGCAGCGGTGAAAGCAGACCGGCGTCTCACTGGAACGACAGGCTGACAGCCCCGTCTTGGAGAATGGTCATTAGTGTGCCCCGCCATCAATGTCATGTTACTGTGTCAAATTAGTTAGTGTCCCCTTAGGAGAGAAGCCGGACCTACAAATTATCCTCCCACATCCCTTGGAAACTGTGTTTGCCAAACCTGCAATCGAGTGTGAGCAAATTATTAACACGGCTCATAAATTAACTAGTTTACAGGCTTATAACATTTTACAAGTAGATAATAAAGGGGAGAAAAGTTTTCCAGTTGCATTGCCCTGATGTGAGGCTGTGATCTGCCGACTGTTCTTTGAGGAGTCCACAGCTCATAGTTTTTTGTTAAGAGACCAAACACATGGGGTGTCAGAACAAATGTTTGGAAATGTAGAATCTAAAAGGCAGCCAGTGTAAATCCATTGAAAACAATATAATTAACTTCATTATCTCATTGCTCTGATAAGTCGATGACAATGGTCGTCTTTCTTTTAGTGGCAGTTGCTCATTAATGAGTTCACCAATTAAGTTTGAACGATTACAGCCTTTACCAACTGAAATTATCTTAAAAACATTTTTGATGCATTCTTATCATACTCTTAAGCTCCCTTGCTCAAGAGGGAAAATGCCCACACAGCACATTAAACTCATATAAGAATGAAGATTCAAAAGTCATGTGCAAAGAGTTCATGCACACTAGACACCAGATACCTAGAAAACATAGTGTGGACAAATCTGGCCTGAGTTTATCTCATATCTAGAAGAGACACCCACTGGGAACACCATCTCTTAACTCTCTTCTGAGTTCTGGTAGGCAGACAACCCACATAGTTTCCGGAGACAGGTGACTATTCAAATCATAAAACTTCGTGCATCTCCTTTTTAGTTTCAACTTCTCCATCTGAGTAGGTTAAAAACATGTAAATTCACAAAGTATTGCCTGAATTTACTATTGAAAGAGAACACTGCACACAGACATACATGTACGTGCCTTGAAAGCTCAGGCTTTCTACCCATTCTATAGTTCCATTTTTTTTTTCTGTATTAGTGAGAGTCCTTTATTTAATCTTGAGGACAATATAGATGGCATTATTATCTCAAGGATCTATGCAGAAAAGGCCTGGCATGTGAAACCTTGCTACTGACAGCTATTCGCAAAAACTTTCTGAAAGTGCTTGAGGATGAGTTGACTTATCTGTCAGCAACTTCAACTTACTTGGAATTGGATTTGGTAAATATTCTACTAATAACCTAACCAAGCGATGAAAGCTTTGCAGTCTCAGCACATGAACAGAGTGACTGTTTCCATGAGAAGGTGTGTCACAGTCTCCTTCTGCATTTGAAATGCAACTGAAAAAAAAAGAGTTGCTAACTGTGGCAAGTAAGATTTTCTGTTTGGCTGGCAGGAGAGAGCTTGTATGTTTCGCTAGTAGGGCGCCTGTGTCCATGTATGTACTTACTTCCTTCTGTCTCTTCTACTGAGTGCATTGAGACAGGCTAAAAGATCAAAACTCATGGCAAAATTATCATTTGGACCTATGGATCTTCTTTTTCTTATTTCTCAGGATGTATTAGCACTGTAATTATGAGAATTTATCTTGAGAAATAAGAAATTGTAAGCCGAGCATGGTGGCTCATGCCTGTAATCCCAGCACTTTGAGAGGCCAAGGCGGGTGGATCATTTGAGGTCAGGAGTTTGAGACCAGCCTGGCCAACATGGTGAAACCTTGTCTCTACTAAAAATACAAAAATTAGCCAGACACGGTGGCGGACACCTGTAATCCCAGCTACTCGGGAGGCTGCGGCAGGATAATGGCTTGAAACTGGGAGGCGGAGGTTGCAGTGAGCCGAGATCATGCCACTGCACTCCTCTAGCCTTGGAGATAGAACAAGACTCTGTCTGGAAAAAAAAGAAAGAAAGAAAGAAAATTATTTCTGGGAGTGGCACACACCTGTAATTGCAGCACTTTGTAGACTGAGGCAGGAGTATCACTTGAGCTCAGGAGTTTGAGACCAGCCGGCCTACTAAAATTTAGCTTGTCTACTACAATTCCAAAATTATTTGGGCATGGTGGCACACACCTATAGTTCAAGGTACTTGGGAGCGCTTGAGTCTGGGAAGTTGAGGCTGCAGTGAGCCCTGAATGTGCCCTGCACTCCAGCCTGGGTGGCAGAGCGAGACCCTGTCTCAGAAAAAAGAAAAGAAATAGAAATTATGGTACGGAAGATAAAGGAACTTAACTTCCTAAGTGGATGTCAGTGCCTTCAAGAGTGACAGTTTTACTCACCTACATAACATTTTGCATCCTCCTCCTGTAATTCAGGTTGTGAGCTAGGTCAAATGCTGATTCTGAAGGCAAAGGATAAAATAAATGCTTAGATACATGATTATATACTGAAGGTAAATGTGGTGTGTAAATGAGGGATACCAAAGGCTCATGTGTCTGTGTTGCTTTTGAAGCATCACCATTTGCCCCTTCACTTAACCTCTTCTTTTCTTTTTGCTTTCAGCTTCCCTCTGTGTGTTGCAGTCCTGTGGCATTATGCATGCCCCCTCCCAGTGACCCCAGGCTTTTTATGGCTGTGAGACACGTTAAAATTTCAGGGTAAGTGACAGACACCACTGATGCTGTATACCACCTAAAAATTGCCATCTACCTTTGTGGGGGACCCAGTGGTCGATATAGTAATCCTGCAGAAGATAATGGCCTTTCTAATTATCAGGCCCTGATTCTGAAGCTAGCAGGCATTTGAATGCTGCTACCCGCCATGATAGCTTTATGGTTTTCAAGAATAGGGTTCATAACGGGGATCATATTTGTGGGAAGGTGACCTAATGCAGGGGTTGGTAAAATTTGTAAGGGACCAGATAGGAAATATTGTCATCCTCATGAGCCATACAGTCTTTTTTGCAACTAGTCAACTCTGCCTTTAGAGCACAAAAGCAGCCATAGATAATATACAAGCAAAGGGGTGTCACTGTGCTCCAGTGAGACTTTATTTACAAAAACAGACAGTAAGCCATATTTGGCCTGAAGACTATAGTAGGCTCTCCCTTGATTGGATGCATCAAAAATGGACATTTGACCTGTAAACCTGACACTTCGCTGGCTACCACTCCGTCTGACCTTGAGCAAACCATTTATCTGCGAGAAACAGGAATAAAAAATATATACCTGCCCTACTACCTTGAAAGATGGTGTTGTAAGGATGAAACAAGATATAATGCATGTGAAAGCACTTTGAAAATTTCGAAACTCCTTACAAATGTGATGATCGGCTCTACAGTCATTCTGGTTCACCTTGTGGAGTATGACTTCTTCACCTTTTTAATCACATTGGGCTTTCATGAGCGAAATGAGTGTGGGGGAAAGCTCTCTTATTTTCTGAGTAATGTGGTTTGTCTGTACGTTCCTTCTATTTTACAGTTGATGGACTAGCTGTTGAAATGTCTTTCTTTTTAGTATCAAATATGGATGAAGGGATATGTGGGTAGATTATGGTAGGCTAAAGATCAAATGCCAATGAAGAACGATTAAATTTCCTTTAATCATCAGAATCTGAGAGTGCTGTAAGATCTCACCTTTAATATAGGCCTTAATAAATAATAATGCTTTGGATGCCTACAAGTATGTTTGAATTTCACAAGTCTTGCATGTCAAAACAGAGAGACAGGCTCAGCAAATATGCTTCCCTGGGCTAGCAATACTAATTAAGAAGGCAAGTCATACTTAAACAAACAGCTTTGGGAATAGAGGGTTAATCAGAATCCCAATTCATGAATTTTCTAGTTTTTTTTTTCCCTCAGAGAAAATTGTAGTGTCATCTTTAGATATGTTTTCATATCATTATATTAGTTAAGAATTGTTTTCTAGTAAGAGAGATATAAGTATAAAAGATTATTTAAGTATTCTGTCGTAAAAACATCTGGGAAGAGCAGTTTGTGTCTTCTATCTTTCTACTCTGCTTATTCAAGTGCGTTCCTTCATCTTCAAGGTCACATGGTGGCTGCCGGCTCTCAGGCCATTGCCTCTACATCTAAGACAAAAAGTAGTTTTCCTGGCTGAGGCAGGCCTTTTTAAAGCACTTTCCCTGTAGCCTTATCCAATGATGCCTGCTTACATCCTATTAGCCACCCCTAACTATAAGGGTATCTGGGAAATGCATCCTTAGACTTGAACAATTTGATGTCCCAGGTAAATTCTGGGTTCTAGTACTAAGAAAAGGTGAATGCTTATTGAGCAACCATTATGGTTACTTTTACGAAATCATGCTGTCAATTTTGCTTACATGTTTAATTTTTATTTATTTTCAATGAATGCCTTCTGTTGACTGTGCCTTGTTTGAATTTTACATGTTAGAATTTTAGCCTGTTTAATTCTCAGCAGAGATACAGCTCAGTAAATATTTTAAGACCACAATATTCTTACTGAAAGTGCCATGGCAAATCTGAGAAATACATTTCTTTATTAAGAGAGCTATAAAGCAAAATTTAAACTCTCGAATGTGCTAGTCTAGTGGGTTTTCCTTCCTGTGGATGTAAGATTTCATTAAGGCTTGAGTACTAGCATGAGTTCTTAGCGGCACGCACTCACACCCAGTTCTGTTCCCCCTATATGGGCAGGGGACATTGCTGACAGCTTTGCATTGTCCCTCTGTTCTTATGTAGACTCAAGGACGGGACAGAACTCTCCATCCTACCTTTCTGTGGTTTGTTGCTCCCTGTATCTCTGCTGAAAGCTTACCGTGGGAGTGGCGTGCACGGGACAAGTAAGCCACTCCTGTCCAAATTTTCTGTCCCAAATTGGCCTGTACATGATTCTTGTGAAACTTTTTATCCCATAAAATGAATAGAATGAGACTTCCCTATGCTTCGTATTAATAATATATTCTCTGCCTATACTGGCCTGTGACGAGTAGTCATAAAACTTAGGGTAATGGATGCATTCGCAGAAACTCCTTGGATGCCTGCTGTGGATACAGGATAGCAGCATGGTTAAGAGTGTCTGCTTTGAAGTTAGATTGGCTTAGACTCAGATTCCACCTTTTCCACTTCTTGGCTGAACAACCCTAGGCAAGTTACTTAACCTTTCTGTGCCACGGCCTCCTTATCTGGAAAAGGGGATAAAAATAGAAGCCAGCTCACTATGAAGAGTTAGAGAGGTGATGCTTGTAAAGAGCTTAGCACGGATCCTGGTACATCATAAATGCCAGCATTGTACTAGGCACCCCAGGTGATACAGTGGAAATCTCTGTCTCTGACAAGCTTGTACCATCCTGTTGCTGGTTCACTGGTCGTTGTTTTACTGATAGATGACGCATGTTTCGCAGTCCGTTGCTCCTCACCTGGTATTCCCTTGTAAATGCAAGTACAGCCTTGGGAGCTTGTCCTGCTGCACATTTGCAAGGACACGTGCAGCTATGTATACAGCTGCTGTAGCCCTGTTGGCAGAGCTTAGGTCTCTGGATCCTGTTTTGAGGATTTCCCCTGAGAAGCATACAGTTCTTTTTTTATTCCTTTTTTTTTTTTTTTTTTGACTTAGTCAGACAATGGTCCTGCCTCGCAAGCAGAATTCACTAACTGCTTTCAAGTTGGTATTGCTGATGATAATCTGAAACTGTAGGGTTTCGCTCGTGCAGGCTGATGTTACATGATGTCGATCTTCTGCCACCTCATCCCCCATCCCTGCCTCTGTGCTGACTCGGCAAAGCAGGTCCTAGTCCCCCACAGATCCTCTTGGGAATGGCCCTCAAAGGACTGTGTCATCTGCACACAGAAGCTGCCACAGGTCCGTGGCAAAGAATGTCAGCAGTACTCATGGATGACCCAGTTGGTGACTTGTACCCAGATTGAAAAACAGTGCCAACCACGTGACCCTGGCTGTCTCTTGAGTTTTTGAGCCCTGTTAGGTGAGACGGGTAAGAGTCACACCACCTATAATAACAAACCTGCAGTGATAATTCATTAACATTGACACCATATCACAGAATTGATGGTTTTGGGGCAACAGACCCCAGCCTATAGTAGTACTTATCAGGGGTCTGCCTGACATAGGCTTTGCTTCCATCATGTTCACTGTGTGGAGATAGTGGCTTGAAGATCTGGCGTGTTCAAAAGACTCTTGGAAACTTTGAGCTTTTGCCGCGTGGTTTCCAATATTTTATTTAAACCCCATTAGTCTTCTCAGATGTCATAAAAACTCCCTTGCCTCTGAATTATGGGATACCTTCCATGCCTCCCAGGACTCGCTCCTTCTCATCCCTTAGTGTTCAGTTCAAAAATCAACCCCTTGAACATGCCTTTGCTGACCACCTACGTGACAGGGGACAGCCCCTTTATTATTTTTCTTGATCCAAACCTCTTGTTTGTTCCATATGTTACAGCCCTGTCCCTTCATGAATTCACCTGTTTATCAGGTAATAAGCAAGAAGTAGGTCTTATTCAGTGTGGCTTCTCCATGGCTAGCAGTGCCTAACATATGGTAGGTATGCATGCAGTCAGTATTTGTTGAATCAGTCAGAGTCTGGGGATTTCCCTGTGAATTTCTGTATTTTTATGGCACCTAAGAGGACTGTATCTGGTTGAGGGAGAAAGAGAAGGAACAAAGCTACACACATCACCTTTATTGTAGGAATAAAATACTGCCCTTGGGTTTTCTCTGGAAAGTTCCCACTATGTACTGCATACTCTGCGTGTCCCATCCGGAAGGGGTTATACATTATCTTCCCCATGAAGACAGAATCATTTGCCATTTGAGCCTGAAGGATATTGTGGGTGGTACAAATTGATTAAGGACATTGGGATCCAAGCTCAAACCCCAACACTCTCATTCAGTGGCTCTTTTTTTGGACAAATTATTTTCTCTCTCTAAGACTCAGTTTACTTGCCTGGGGCAGGGGTAATAGCATTACCTAGCCACTGAGCTATTGCGAGGATTAAATTAGATGTTACGTATAAAGCACTTTGCACAACGTCTGGAACAGAATAACAGTGCTGTTGATTTAAGGGTATCAGCAAAGGCTTTGGGGACCTCCACTGATAAAACCATCTTCTGCTTTCTTGTGATGTTCATTTTAGAGGTGGCAAAGATGGCAAAGAACCTTGATTCCCGATTATATTTGCTCATGTTTCATGTGCTGAATTAACTTCAAAAAGTACAAAATAAGCAAGCAGTGAGATAGTCTGTTTTATATTTGTTGTTGACGCATTGACTGTTGGATGCTCATGACCTGTCTCAGGTAGCACATGCTAGAAACCTCAAGCGCTGCAATGGCTCAGTGTCTGGAGCCTGACCCACATCCAGAGAACCATGGAAATTGAGAGTTTGGGGTGCTGCAGTGTCTGTACGCCTTCTTGCTGGGGATATGTTTTGCCTTTAAGTTAATCAGAGCTGGTTTGATCTCCTGCCTTGCAATAGAGGGCATCTTAAATTTCCTTAAATTCTCTTCTCTCTCTCTTTCTTTTTTCTGGAGATGGAGTCTTGCTCTGTCACCCAGGCTGGAGCGCAGTGGCGCAATCTCAGCTCACCATAACCTCCGCTCCTGGGTTCAAGCGATTCTCCTGCCTCAGCCTCCCTAGTATTTTTTTTTTTTTTGTATTTTTAATACAGACGGGGTTTCACCTTGCTGGCTAGGCTGGTTTTGAACTCCTGATCTTGTGATCCGCTCATCTCAGCCTCCCAAAGTGCTGGGATTACAGGTGTGAGCCACCGCGCCCAGCCCAATTCTCTTCTCTTTTTTTAAAAAAAAATACTTGATGTATCGGTCCTGAAAATTCACATCACTTCTCTTTTGATAGAAAACCAAAGTCTATATAGTCTGAAAGGAGTTAGATATAAATGTCTTTCATTATTAACACCAATTTCTTCCACCTGCTTGAGGAAGATGATCTATTATTTTTGCTATATTGTTCCACCATGTCAGTGGTTGACGTTTGTTGTTCATTGTGAATTTTTTATGTAAAAGCTGAAGCAGAGAGAGGGACCTGTCTCACTCTGTATCACATGACTTTCTAGTGGACAAGAATGAAATCTATGAAATCATATACTCTTATTTACACGACTTATGGAGTAACTAGGGTTATCTAGGAAATTAAAATAGCCATTTCTTTTATTAATTCATAACTTGTACTCTTGCAACTTAACAATAAAAGGACATGATTAAAATATAGTTTAAGGCATCAAACATGGTTACTAATATCCTTTTAGGAAAGGAAAAGATGAAATCCAGTAAGTTTCAGTCAAAGTAAGTGAATAAATCAGAAAAAAAAACATTGGTTAGACTCATGATAACCCTCAGAGTGGCTAACACCCAGATTTTTTGCATCTCTAAAAATATATAACACCCCTGTCTCCAAATATCACTTCAGAAACTAAAATAATAATTCGTGAAAGGGGAAACAGATCCGTGTAATATGAGACTTGATCAGGCAGTTTACGCGGGATGCTTGAGGGCCTAGATCAGCCCTTGTGCTGCCCTCTTCTCAATACCCTGGTGCCTGAGGAGCAGCGGGGAAGATTAGGAGCTTTCTGAGGGTTTTTACTTTAATGCTTTGAAATTTTGCTGCATCGTCTGAGTCCAGTTTGGTTCAGCAGTCTCTCAGTGCCAGGTGACTCTGGCTAAGATGCTCTAGGGCTGAATTTCTCAATGCCAGCTTTCCCAGGGGATCAGTAAAGGTTTTGCCCTGGGTATTCCAACCAGGAGAGCCTGTGTCCTGTCTTTGTCCACATCTGTCCCCAGTCATTAATGGTGACACAAAATAGTCTCCCACTCCTGACTCACTTCCTAAACATGGCAGTTTCTTTGGGATTCTACTCCTAGAATAATTGGTGCTTAGACCTTCTTAGGTTTATCTGTATGTATGTACCTAGAAGAACTTGCATTTCATGCTGTCACCAATATTCTGCATGCTTAAAAAGTAGGGAGAGGTGGAAGTAGAATTTTCTAAACTCATGAAAAATCTAATCCTGAAAAATCTCAATAAACAGCAGTTTTTTAAGAGAAACATTCTAGCTTTTGAAAGGTCTACCCTATAATAGCTACCTTTACTGTCTGTATGCCAGACATGATTCTAAGCCTTTGATACTTATTAACTCACAGTAACTCTGTGAAGTAATCATCATTCTAAAAATTCATTTTACAGGTGAGGAAGCTGAAGAATAGTGAGTTAAATGACTCACCCAGAGCCCTCTGCTTATATGGAGCAAAGTAGGATCTGGACCTAGAAATTCCTTCCCCTCGTACCCTGTTGTGGTTTTTTTTTTTTTTTTTTTTTTTTTTTTTGAGATGGAGTCTCGCTCTGTTGCCCAGGCTGAAGTTGGAGTGCAGTGGTGCAATCTCGGCTCACTGCAACCTCCACCTCCCTGGTTCCAGTGATTCTCCTGCCTCAGCCTCCCAAGTAGCTGGGACTACAGATGCATGCCACCATGCCTGGCTAATTTTTGTATTTTTGGTAGAGACAGGATTTTGCCATGTTGGCCAGGCTGGTCTCGAACTCCTGACCTCAGGTGATCCACCCACTTCAGCCTCCCAAAGTGCTGAGATTACAGGCATGAGTGACCACACCCAGCCGTACCCTGGTTCTTAATCACTATGCCATGCAGTCTTCCTCACGCACACATATTCTTGGGGTATCGATTTGCAGGCATTATTTTGTTTTCACATAAACTTTTCACTCTAGGACTGCATATGGAACTGTTATACTTCAGTGCTATCTAATAGGCCCTGCTTGATCTTACTAGACTTCTTCAAATGCTTTCTTTTTGCTAACACAAGAGCTATGGGAAATAAAAGTGTGTCCCAATTTGATTAGGAACAAGGACAACCACTTAATTGCCATTCTTCTATCTCCAGTTGGATGTGCCTTTTAAGACATTTTCTCTAGATCTTTGAGTCATTTTTCTCTGGGACATTTTTCTAATTAACCTCATCTCTATAGCCCTCATTTTACTTCATATTAGCCTCTGACCACCTAATAATTGATTTGTTCTGCTCAATCACCTGTGTGAAAAGCGAGAGGGTCTCCCTCCCAAAGCTTTGGTCCTGTACCTGGGCATTTTCCCAGCAAGCAGGTTCAGAATGTTCTTTTAGTTCTTGGAAACATTCACCTGGAAGGCTTTTTATTTACCAGGGTGAATCTGGGGTACTGAAAGGTAACATTGGCTAACAGAGTAGAAGACCTTTGGTTACTTAGTCAGTAGAATTATAGGTTTATAAGCTGTATGCCAAGGACTTTGACCTTCAAATATTAGTAAAATATTAGGCTTGAAGAAATGTATAAATGCCAGTTTCAAGAGACCACAAATAAGCAATTTTGACTTAAAAGGTTTGAAGTGTTCATATTGCCTTGTTAACACAAAGAGCAGACAGCCCACTTCTAAAGTGTCGGTGCCTTAAAATACTGAGCTCACCATATTTTAGGTCTTGTTGGTTCTGAGTGACCAGCTTAGTCATAAAGGGGAATTAATTGGCTCATAATGTTGAAAAGTCAGATTGTGGAACTAGCTCCAGGGAAATCTGGAGCAGGAGGTTCCGATCATGCCATTAAGTCTTGGTGGCAGTCTTCTGGCTGTGCTGTGCTCCCTGTTGGATTCATTCACGGAGGTGATTCCCTGGTTGTGGCAGGATAACCTTTCATGAGTCTGTTTTTGTAGCAACTCCAGCAGAAAAGATCTTTTCTTAAGAGTTCTAGCAGCTGTCACGGAATCTGGATCTTCCTGCTTCTGTGATTGGTCTGGTGTGTGCCACATGCCTTTCGGTAAAACACTTACTGGAGCTGGAGCAGGAGTGAGTTGGGGGAGGTGGGAGGTCCTGCTTGGCCTAGGATGGGTCATGTGTCCATCTCTAAAGGCATGGATGGCCTTTGACCTACACAAAACAATGGGAAGTAGGTGAAAAGGGTGCTGGTTTCAGAAGAAGGAGACAGAACTCTGGGAAAGTGAACTATGTTTGTGTACCACGTCGGGTACTATACTTGATACACAGCAAATACATAGAATTACAGGGTGGAAGGAACCTTTAAATATCATATGGTTCAGCTAACCCACAACTGAATGTCATCTATGGGAGTTTTCCCAGAAAGTTGTCTGCCTAATGCTTGACATCTTCAATGACATTTACTACCTTGAGAGTGGGCTGTGCCTCAGAAATGCTACCATGCCTCTGTCCTCGAGGAGTCTAGAGTTCATTCATTTCCTGCCTTCCTTCTATTCATTCTTCTCTCCAACCATCCACCTACCATCTGCCACAGTTTGTCGTCCTAAGGCAAGATGCTTGCTTTTAACATACTTACATGTGCAAGGTAGACAGAAAAGTCAGTTATAATATGGTGATAGAGAAGCTACAAGAATACTGGTGTATTGTGCGTTTTGAATGGGGAGGGGATTGGAGAAGGGAGATTGGAGGGCCTCATAGCAGGAATGATGCCTCAGAGGATCAATAGGAGTTGCCAAGTAGCCAAGGGAAAGACGGTCTTTTTGGTGGACTTAGTAGGATTAAACCCTATATTAACATTCAGACTTGCTTTTGAATGACCCAGGAAAATTGGCTTATAAAGTAGCTTAGCCCAGTCAAAATGCATATGTCTTTTAGGTCACATAAAGAATGTAAGTGGTGGGAATAATATCCTGATGATGAAACATTTTTGTACAGGTGAGCCATCTGACATCTTCCAAGTCACCCCCATCTCCTGTTTCTTAATAAATGCGTAATAAGTGAATGGATGAAACCTTCTTGGGAAAAACTTCAGTGAGTTAAATTACAGAATTTTAACAACCACTTTCCTAATAATTTTGAAAGGATCGGATATTATTTGTTTATTCATACATTCTCGGGGGCAAAGGAATATTTTGAACCTCAGTTTTCTCATCTGGTACCTGAGGATAAAAATAGTACCTCCTGAAGGGTTAGGGATATAGAGAATAAACATCTGGAGCATGTGAAACACCAAATATGGTTCTATCACCTGGTAAGCCCTCTGTCAATATTACTTGTTATCAAAGGGTATCTATGATTTTCATACCTCATTGGTTGTCAAAAGCTTAAAATTTAGTTATGTCCATTTAGCTACTTGATATAAATATTTTTCCATGTGCCCTAGATGGAATATATTTTTTTATTTTTGCATGTTACTTACACCTTAAAAATTAAAGATATTAAAGATGGTGAGATTTAGCAAAAAACTTTAATTTCACATGCTTTTAATGCTTCCCTGAATTAATAATTTTCATGTCCATCATATTTTCTCCTTGGCCCACAATTCATCCCATATTTGGATCTTGGCAAATGATGACTTGGTTAATTAGGCAGTCTGTTAACTCTGATTACTAAGTTATAACAGATCAGTGTAGAAGCATCACTGTGCAATTTGGATTAAAAGGCTCTTCATTTTATCAAAACAAATTTACATTTATGGGTAACTGTTGAAGTGCGTTATGTTAAAATGATGCATTTCATAAGGAAAATTTAAAAAGGATAAAAATTATTTCCTCCTGCTAAGTTATTTTTTTATTGTGACATTCATCACATTATCTTTCACTAGGAATATACATAAAATCTTGGAATTTTCTTTTAAGGCTTGGAAATTATAGCTGATTTAATACCTTGATTATACAAATATGATGGATGCATTGCATTTTTATTTAAGCATAATTTAGTGTAGTGGCACATGGTTATATTCCAATTCTGACCACAGTGGCCTCTGATGTTGGAGTTACTTATAGAAGTGAAACTTGACTGTGTTGGGGCAGAATTAGTGGGCTACATTAGGCTGGCTTTGTTTTATAGCTGAAGGAATTGATGGTTATTAAATAGACTGCGGCCTCTGTAGTCTGGTCTCTTGTCTAATGGTTCATCATCACTTAAGGGAAGTTGGGGTATCAAAAACTTGCTTGCTTCTTCCATGTTCGTCTCTGCCTACCTTCTTTACTTTCTTAGCACACATAACAGTTAGCATTGTGGAAGGTGAACAAACAAACACAGAGTAATTTTCCAGACTCGGTGAACCCTAAAACCTGTGTTAATTACCCCTCAAGATTCTGTCTAGTATCAATAACATTCAAATGATAGCACCTCCCCCTTTACTCCCTCCTCTGCTCGACACACACAGCTGCATGTGTGACTTATACACACATGCATATGCGTGCGCGCACACACACACACACACACACACTGAACACAGCAACTGGCACCTGGGAGGTGTTTAATAGGTATTTGTTGAAGACTAGTGGGTGGAAAAGATGAAACACCAACAGCCTCCCACTCCAAGCTTCTAAGCTGCTCTTAGCCTGGTCCAACATCTGGGACCCTGTTTGATATTACAACTGTTGGAATAAATGGAGTTCATGAATTTAGTATTTATTCTTTCAATAAGCTTACTGAAGTATGGCCTTTATGAATTGCTGTGTTCTAGTTCTACGGGAAATAGATAAATCAAAGAGAGAAAATACAGTAGTTTCCCCTTATCCATGGTTTCACTTTCTGTGATTTCAGTTACCAGCAGTCAACGATGGTCTGAAAATAAGTGAGTACAGTACAAGAAAATAGTTAGAGAGAGAGAGACCACATTCACATAACTTCTATTACAGTATTGTTAAAATTGTCCTATGTTATTTGTTATCATTAATCTCTTACTGTGCCTAATTTATAAATTAAACTTTTTCATAGGTGTATATGTATAGGAATACACATCATATGTATAGGGTTCAGTACTAATCATGGTTTCGGGCATCCACCGGGGCTCTTGGACTGTATCCCTGTGTATAATGAGGGACAACTCTGTTCTTTTTTTTTTTTTTGTGAGACAGAGTTTTGCTCTTGTTGCTGGGCTGGAGTTCGGTGGCACGATCTCCGCTCACTGCAATCTCCGCCTCCCATGTTCAAGCGATTCTCTTGCCTCAGCCCCCCGAGTAGCTGGAATTACAGGCATGGGTCACCACGCCTGGCTAATTTTGTATTTTTAGTAGAGACGGGGTTTCTCCATGTTGGTCAGGCTGGTCTCGAACCCCCGACCTCAGGTGATCCACCCACCTCGGCTTCCCAAAGTGCTGGGATTACAGGCATGAACCACCTCCCCCGGCCGACTCTGTTCTTTACATTCAGCAAACTCAGTATCTTGTTGATTGATGATATTGACATGACCCTAGGCCAGAAATAGTAAACCTTAGTTCTTCAGTTTTATTCAGTGCTAGCATGTAGTTTATGCAAAACCAGCTTTTCTAAATCTAGAAGGCTCTGGCTCTGCTGATATTGATGGTAGAGGCAGAAGTTTGTTTAAGTCAGAATGGAAGTGGAGGTTTTTATGAATTTGATTATTTTATCTTAATTAGGAACATTTAATAATAATTATGGGTGACTCTCATTTTGGAGCAGGTATGGCTGGTTGTTCAAAAGTAAAGTGATGTTTTGAGCTGTAATTTGACGGATCTGAATGACAGTCAGCCTGAATAATTCAGCTTCCTACTAGCTTCCCTACCACCCCATTCCTTCTTAAAGAAAGAACCAAATAAGGAATTTTTTAAAACCCAAACCATTCTGGATTCTATTAATTCTTATAGTTACTTTCAAAGGAGCAGTTTGAGAGAGAGATGTGGTCTGGGACATTTATATGTGAGGTAAAGCTTTCAGCCCATTAGAACATTAATTTTTTTGAGATGGAGTCTTCCTCTGTTGCCAGGCTGGAGGGCAATGGTGGTGCGATCTTGGCTAACTGCAACCTCCATGTCCCGGGTTCAAGTGATTCTCCTGCCTCAGCCTCCCTGAGGCAGGTGCGTGCCACCACGCCCAGCTAATTTTTGTAATTTTAGTAGAGACGGGTTTCACCATGTTAGCCAGGATAGTCTCTATCTCTTGACCTCATGATCCACCCGCCTCGGCCTCATTAATTTTTTTTAATGGGGCTTTAGTTGCCTAAATAATATGTGTATTATATAAAGTCTTGCTAATAGAGCAAGAGAACCCTCTGGAAAAAAAACTGCCTAAGGAATGAGATAAGAACTGAAGTCTGCTTGGGTTTTCAAGCATCCCTTGAGATGGAAAAGTCTTACCCCGCATCCGTGATCCTCAAGAAGCCATAAAGGCAACATTAGGAAACTTTCTCGATTAGGTGCTTCCTTAGTGAATAGGTCTGTGGATAGAAGCAAGCAGACTTATTATAAGGTTGGATACTATTACTGTGTGGTTGTATTAATTAAATTTATTCCTTTAAAATAACCTTGGATGAAAACAACCACCTCTTCTGTGGTCATGGTTAGCAGATGTTTACCGTAATTCTTTGCTCAGTGAGAAAAATGCCTCTTCCACCCAACAAAAACAGCCACGTTTGCTTGGCTAAATCAAAACTTTGGCGCTTGGGTCTTACTTTATATATCATGGCTCCAGTCACACAACCTTTCCAAGTGTGAGGCTTAGATCACCAACTCCAACATCTGCAGGAGAGCTTTGCTCACAGTGATCTATTATGTGAGTGCTTAATTCTTATACTGTTCTTGGCATTCGCCTTTCCTCATTGAAACCAATATCCTATATGCAAGCTGCTCTTTGTTTTTCTTGCATAAGCATGCTAGCCCCTCCCAAATTTTTAATGCTTTCACCTAGGCCTGTGGCCATTTTTGTGAGGATTTTGATCATAGAAATAAAGTCAAAGTTTGCCTTCTCAGTCTGAGAGTTTAGTTTTTCTTCGGCTCTCTCTGAAATACCAAGCCTCTACTTTCCTTATATTTTGTGCTTGAAAAGCACTTTCTCTCATTGCATATTGGGCCTACTTAACCACCTCACTCCTGTTTTTTTTTTTTTTTTTTTACAAAAACTTTATTGATTTCAAACCTATAGCCTATCGGTAGTCCCTGCCCACACCTGCCGTTCATGGTTCTAATAGGTATTTCAGGACCAGCTCTCCCATCTGCACTGAATTTCTGCACTGAAGAATGCCGCCTGCTCTCAGCAGTGCTGAAAGGAAATACAACAGCAAAACTTTGCTTTTCTTGGGAAGCTCTTCTCTTTGGAATGGAGAACTCTGGGTGGCTCTTCTTATTTTGTTTTCATCGCCAAAATAAGCAGGGATCTTGCATAACACCAGGGTAGGAAAAAAGAAGTAATTTTAAGGGAAACATATGTTCATGTTGAGAAAAAGGCAGTTAGAACTGGACAAGGGATAGTGGCCCACAAAGCTAAAGGCATCTTTTCAATTCAGTTAGGAAACCAGGTTTTGATCATTTTGGTGTATATATATATATATGTGTGTGTGTGTGTGTGTGTGTGTATATATATTTGAGACAGATTCTCGCTCTGTCACTGAGGCTGGAGTTCAGTGGCACAGTCTTGGCTCACTGCAACCTCTGCCTTCTGGGTTCAAGCAATCTTCCTGCCTCAGCCTCCCGAGTAGCTAGGACTACAGGCGTGCACCACCACACCCAGCTAATTTTTGTATTTTTAGTAGAGACGTGGTTTCACCGTGTTGGCCAGTATGACCTCGATCTCCTGACTTTGAGATCTGCCTGCCTTGGCCTCCCAAAGTGCTGGGATTACAGGCGTGAGCCACCACACCCAGCCTTTTTTGGTACATTTTATAAAATGAAAAATAAGTTGCTTCCTGTATCCCCAAATCTTTTCTTTGATTCAATTACAAATGAATCTTGGGACACCAAGGCTTATAAACTAGTTAGTTGATATATGCAGTATAGAATGTGTCTAGTTCTGTATTTGTTAAATTATTTTCCTATGATCTTAGCACTAAGTAATGTCCCTGGAAATCATTTCATTTAAGATGCCTGCCCTAATCTGAAGTCAAAGCTAAAATGATCCAAATATGATTTTTTTTTATAATTGAGACGGACTCTCACTCTTTCCCCCAGGCTGGACTGCAATGGCACATCTCAGCTCACTGCAACCTCTGCCAGGTTCAAGCGATTCACGTGCCTCAGCCTCCCAAGTAGCTGGACTACAGGTGCATGCCACTATGCCTGGCTAATTTTTTTGTATTTTTAGTGCACAGGGGGTTTCGCCATGTTGGTCAGTCTGGTCTCAAACTCCTGACCTCAGGTGATCTGCCCATCTTGACCTCCCAAAGTGCTGGGATTACAGGCGTGAGCCACAGTACCCAGCTTCAAATATGATTCTTATTTGGTCTCATTTTTGGAGAAGAGAAATCTGGGTATTAAAATGGACCAAAGATGTCTACTTTAGCTGTTTGGCTGATTAGTAGACATATTATTTGTCGTTTTAACTGATTCCAAATTATGTCTGTTGATAGAAACAGCAGACACTAGTGTTTCACACTGTTTGTGAGTGGCAAGTTTTGAAAATGCAGCTAATTTGCAAAACGACAGAAGAATAGAAAAAAAGATAGAAAAAAATTCCTTAAGTTAAGGTTTTCCATTCAACTATTCTCAGAGTATGAACATTTTAGGGTTAGGGGAAACTCTAGCAGAGTTCTTCTTTCCTCATTATAAATTAAATACTCGTATCCCTAAAACGTAGCTGTGAAGGAGGGAAGGTCCTGGAACATTCTTAGTACTGATATGCGTATGCAGTACCACAACCAGAGAGATGACGGATGTACTCACACAACTGGTTGAGGGCAAGGGCCAACAGGACTGTGGGATAGTGCCCAGATGGGAAGGCCTTGGTTGTGCCTGGAACTGTTTCTATATGTAGTTCTTTGTTGCATGTACAAAAAAATATATCCAAACAGAGATCTATTTAAGACCAATGAAAAAACCCGGCTCTTAAAGAGTCCTGCTTTCCTTAGTGTTGACATCAGTAGGTTTGGAAACTGTGACAGGGTAGATCCAGGCTTGCATTTAATCTGTTTGATTCAGAAAATCTAATTGAAGGCCAGGCGTGGTGGGCTCAATGCCTGTAATCCCAGCACATTGGCAGGCCAAGGCGGGCAGATCACTTAAGGTCAGGAGTTCGAGAGCAGTCTAGGCTTTGTGAAATCGCATCTCTACAAAAATTAGTCAGGTGTGGTGGTACACACCTGTAGTCTCAGAGGCAGGAGAATTGCTTGAACCCAGGAGGCTGAGGTTGCAGTGAGCCGAGATCACTCCACTGTACTCCAGCCTGGGTGACAAAGTGAGACTACATCTCAAAAAAAAAAAGAAAAAAAAAATCTAATTGAGATTTAAAAACTCATAGTAGGGGGAAAAAAAGAACTTATCTTCCCCGCCCCGTAACCGAACAAAAAAGGACACAAAGCCATTTAAAGTGTAAGATTATTCTTAGATATTGGTGTAAGATCCAGCTATTTTATTTAGTTCACTCCTTTCTCTCCTAGAGGCCTCAAAGGGCATCGTCAGTAGCACCTGAGTCATTTCACTGTTGGAAACACTAAGTTAAAGAAAAAATCAATGTATGCACATAAGAAGAGGAATTTTGAATTACATTTCCTTTCAGTCCTTAGAGTAGGCTACATTCTGTTGTTTTTCTAGTGTTTTTGTCCTTTGGGATGAAACTATAAATGGTGGCAGATGCCATCTCTATGTTAGTGAGAAGTAGGAAGGACCTCAGGGAAAGTGTCAGAGCAAACTGGAAATCCCAGAAGTTTTGTTTAATAATTATAATCTGGCCATTTGTTCTGTGTGACAGCTACTTTTATAAGCAATATACTAGCACCATCTTACTGAGTTCTTGTAAGTACTATGAAGTAGCTCCTCTTATCACCTTCATGTTACAGATGAATAAAGTGAGGCTCAGAGAGATTGCCTATTATTAAATTGCCTAGAGTTACAGAAGAAGTAACCCAAACTGAATACAATCTGTCATTTAGTTAACAGTAATATGTCAATGCTAATTTCCTGGTTCTGGTACTGTATACAGCTGTATAAGATGTCACCGTTGGGGAAAACTGGATGAAGGGTATATGGGTATTGTACTATTTTTGCAACTTCTTGTGGTCTGTAATTATTTCAAAATTTAAAAAAAGAAAGAGGTAGATTTTAGACTTGGATCAAGGTCTGTTTGCCTTTTTTTTTTTTTTAGACGGAGTCTCTGTCACCCAGGCTGGAGTGCAATGGCGTGATCTCGGCTCACTGCAGCCTCCACCTCCCTGGTTTAAGCAGTTCTCCTGTCTCAGCCTCCTAAGTAGCTGGAACTACAGGAGTCTGCCACCACGACTGGCTAATTTTTGTATTTTTAGTAGAGATGGGGTTTCACCTTGTTGGTCAGGCTGGTCTCGAACTCCTGATCAGGCTGGTCTCGAACTCCTGACCTCAGGTGATCCACCTGCCTCGACCTCTCAAAGTGCTGGGATTACAGGTGTGAGCCACTGTGTCCGGCCTGTTTGCTTTTATAATCCAGATTTTTCACTGCTTTGCCTTCTTAGATCATTTGACTAGGAATAATACGGTCTCTGTTCCACTATCTTTATAGGGTTTGAGTTTTCAGGTCTCTCAGACCACATCACATGGTTTCCTATAAGTCCCTTGTGATTTCAGGAATAAAGATTCATCCTTGATTTATGAAATGATTTGTAAAATAGGTTGTAATTAATTCCTGATGTGTACATGGAACCTCATGTGGACATCTAGAAAAGAGAATGGCAGTAGTAACCCAAAGATTTAGTAGCTTGCAGCATGTAAATCTGATAAGCCGCAAAAAAGTTAAATTCATAAGACTAGTTATTTATGTAGCAGAAAAAAACACGAGATTCAAATTCAGAAGCCTGTGTTTTAAAGCTGTATTTTTGGATAACTTGTTATGTGATCTCAGTTTCCTCACTTAGGAAATCATTGAGAAGCGACTCATGCATGTTCTACCAAAAGCTTACATGGATAAATAACTTTGAAACATTCCAGTTAATACAACTTCAAACCTTTGTCTTTACTGAGTGAAAATGGTTGCTGTAGAAGTCGTTCAGTCTTATGACTGGAGAGTCAAGCTCTAGGATATGTTGGTGGATCTGTTAACCAGTTGATTAAATCCTAGTAATATTTTATTTCAAATCTTTCTTCTTTGTTTTTCTTTTTCTTTTGAGACGGAGTCTCACTCTGTCGCCTGGGCTGGAGTGCAGTGGCACAATCTTAGCTCACAGCAACCTCCACCTACTGGGTTCAAGCGATTCTCCTGCTTCAGCCTCCCGAGTAGCTGGGATTACAGGCTGGTCGAACTCCCGACCTCAGGTGATCCACCCGCCTCTGCCTCCCAAAGTGCTAGGATTACAGGCATTAGCCACCACGCCTTGCCTCTTCTTTTTAAATATAGGTGTTTACAGCTATAAATTTCCCTCTGAGTACTGCTTTATCTGTACCTCATAAGTTTTAGTATGTCTTCATTTTCATTCATCTCAAAGTATTTTCTAATCTCCTTTGATTCGTTGGTTATATAGGAGTGTATAGTTTAATCTCCACTTGTTTATGGATTTCCCACATTTTTTTGTTACTGATTTCTAATTTCATTTCTTTGTAATTGGATAACATACTTTTAAATTTACTGAGCCATGTTTTATGGTTCAGAATATGGTATATCCTGGAGAGTGTCCTTGAGAAGAGTGTATATTCTGTTGTCATTAGGTGGAAGTTGCTATGGATGGATGTCTGGTTGGTTGGTTCCTAGGCCTGGTTGGTTCCTAGTGTTGTTCATGCCTTCTATTTCCTTGCTGATCTTCTGCCTCATTCTGTCCAGGATTGGTAGGTGGAGTATTGAAGTCTCCAGCTATTATTCTGGAGTTGTCTATTTCTCCTGTCAGCTCTGTCAGTTTTGCTTCATATATTTTGGGGTTCTGTTTTTAGGTGAAGATTTTCTCAAAGAAAGCAAAAGAAAACTCTTCTTATGTTACCCACTCTCAGAACTTCATTCAGCTTTAGGGTTTAAGAATTAAAACACTCTCTAAAAAAGTTTAGTTTTATAGTGGCTTCCTGACATTGATGGAGACATTTAGGCCATATTTACACAGGTAAAGAGAGATGAGGGATTGGTGGCTTTATTTAATCAATATATTAATTTTTTTTATTGTGGGCAGCTGGTAGGGTCCAATTGAGGCCAAACCAACATTAACTTCAGTAGCAGATGAGTGGGAGCTTTGATTTACCCAGATCATTGTTCCATCTCTACTATTCACTTACTCTGTGTAGACATGGACTAACTCAATACAAACATGTTCCATGGGAAAAATATGCTTTTTATTTTTTTTAACAAATAAGAATAAAATGCAATTTTCTTGTTGCTAAATCTCTGACTCTACAGCCCTTTCTGTGTGGAGGCCACGTGGCAAACTCCAGGTGCATCTGTCACACAGAAATTGCTTTTCCCCCCAAAATACAGAAATGTGAAATAAACCAATTTGGGCACAAGTAGTGTATGCTAGATTTACTTAGTATCTGTCGAACATCTCCATACACTCAATGTATTAGGACAAATCAAAGAGTTATAACTGTCTAGTTTCTGCACAAATACATATATAGTTTCTACTTAGACACTGATGCTACTGATTGATTATTTTTGCTAACAATGCTATGGCCAAACACTTAATTTGTTCCTTTTCAGCAGTATTGTAAATTTGTTCTAGACATATGTCTGTGGGAAAATAGGGGGGCAGGGGGTTATCTACGCAAGCACCCATGCACACACACAGGTACATACACATGTGCATCAAAAGATACTTCCTCACTTAAAGATGTTTAAAAGGGTATTTACTTTGACATGAAATAATTCTTCAGCCTTTTTATTATTGTTAAACATATTTTGGTGTTTATGAGCAATAAAATAGTTTAGCCACGACTGTATATTCACTATGAATGAAACATGGTTTTTCAG
This sequence comes from Gorilla gorilla gorilla, assembly GCF_029281585.2. Taxonomy (NCBI): domain Eukaryota; kingdom Metazoa; phylum Chordata; class Mammalia; order Primates; family Hominidae; genus Gorilla; species Gorilla gorilla. The sequence continues at coordinate 81,223,894 of NC_086017.1, read as the reverse complement.
AAGAGATTTTACATGTATGTTAAAGCCATTTTCTTTTCTTGTCATTTATGTGAATGGTCCATAGACTGGATTGCTAGTGGAAGAAGCCATGTGATTCTGTATCTTAACTTTCTCTTAGAGAGGAATTATTGTCTTTGTCATTTTGTTTCAGTGTGCTACCTCCCTACCTGCTGGGTTTCCCAACAGCCATCAGCTAACTATTCTTGTACCATACTGCTACCAGCATTCCTGGTTCACAAATATGAAGTAAACAGAAAATCTTGCTAATTTGAGCCCAGTAGGAACCTTAACGCTGTAATGAGGGACTAATTTTGAAAGCAGAGAGACATCTCTTACAAAATTAGAGCCCAATTTTTTAATGATCTTAAATAACTAATTGAGAGTAAGAATGGTATTTAAGAAAGAGTGAGACACTGATACGCTGAAGAGTTACAACAGGGAGAGGAGACTCCTCCAGGAGCCCTAGTAATTATACAGTCTTCCTTCGTTGCCACCAATGCTAATCTGAGCGTGGGAATGATAATGTACCTTAGAGGACAGGTTTGTGGTTGAAATGCTCTTGATAGATTTTGACAAATTAAACAGTGGTAAAGATGTTTGGAAGTTATCCAGGTCCTTACCATTATTTATGTCAGCGAACTAGAAATCAGTGGTTAATTTGCAGTTCTTATAATTTTTATGATACTTGTGTTGTTGTAAATTTAGCCGTGTGCGGCATCAACTCAGCAGGATACATTTTATGTTGTCAGCTACCTTTTGACATCATAATAGATTTCATTTGCCAAATCTTTCTCGATAGAATAAAATGTAAAAGAGAGCTGAAGAGAATATTTGGATCATATCCAGACACTAGTAAACATATGATGGACTTTCTGAGATCAGAAGGCTCAGATATGGAATAGGGGGAGAAATTAGACGCTGTTAGCGGTTTTCTTTTTCTTCTTTTTCCCCTTAAACCATCCTAGTGTTCTTTGCTAGATAGGCGTCTTTTATCTTGACTCAAAGCTAGTGTGTTTCTTAGCGTGTGGTATCTTGCACAATTACCAAAGTATAATTTAGTTACTGATTTTCCACACCTTTTAATCATTAATGCACCTTTGTTAGTGTCTTCTTTATTGCACTGGATCACAAGTTCTGTAGTCCTATTTTTTTTCTCATTATGTTTTTATATCCATTATATTATTTTAAAGAAAAATATTGGCCAGGCATAGTGTCTCATGCTTGTAATCCCAGCACTTTGGGAGGCCGAGGCGGGTTCAGGAGTTCGAGACCATCCTGGCTTAATAGGGTGAAACCCCGCCTCTACGAAAAATACAAAAAAATTAGCTGGGCATGGTGGCGGGCCCCTGTAGTCCCAGCTACTTGGGAGGCTGGGGCAGGAGAATGGCATGGACCTGGGAGATGGAGCTTGCAGTGAGCCGAGATTGCCTGGGTGACAGAATGAGACTCCGTCTCGAAGAAAAAATTTATACTCTCCTGGGATAATTAAAGACTTGGGTTGGAAAGGCATTTTGTAGTTAAGATGTTTTCTTTCTCCATCCTTTTTCTTTAGGTTATTCAAATCTGTCCTTCATAATTATCCACTTCTATAACACTGACCCTTGTCCTGCTAATAACCGAAGAGGATTAGTGGACACCCCTGCCTTTGTACCTATTTGTTCTCTGAGATTCTTTGTTTTGACCTCTAAATAATTTCTTTTTAGGCCCTCTGCTCTTTATGTAACACATGTTTTTGCAGATCTCACTTTGATCTGTGTGAACATCTAGCCTCCCATTTCTCTTATGTCATTTATCCTGCTTAGAAACATTTTATGAGAGCATAAGCCACGCTTTCATTTTTCCCTTTCATACACCTCTTTCGAATCTCTTCAGAGGAAATTCCTCCTTAATACTTAACTATGAGCTCAGCAGCAGTACAGAGGTATGATGACTGTGACCTAAGGATGTCCAGCCCTGTGAAATGAGCGCTTCCTTGTCCTCCTTGTGTATAACGGAGTTACATATCTTAAGTCCCTTGTTTGGAGTGTCTGTCTGGCATGGACACTGCTGCTCCACTCTGCCATAGCCTTCTCTGTTCCCAATGTCTAATAAATGTTTAATGATAATTGAAATGATTAGTTATCAATCCATAATGGAGAAGAGCTTATTAAGCTTTTCTGATCACAGCTACATTATCCTTGAGATGAAAGTTTTTGCTACCATGTACCAGCAACTGGAAGTCAGATCCATTGGACTGATTGGGGTCCCTGCTGTGTCATGGCATAAAATGGTTTCATATCATTGATCAATCTTCTGGAAGGTATATGCCCTTTGTTATTACTTCAAAGAATAGCCAATATTTCTATATTTGAGATAATATATGTATAGCTATATAATGTATTTGGGGGCCTGCACTTTCAATATTTTTATAAAGTAGAACAGCTATAGGAAACTACCCACCCACTCCCAACTATACACATGCTCGTGCACAGATCAGTTCTGAACCAGATGTCCTATTTCCATACTGTATAAAAGGTAGCCATTGTCTACTGAGCACTGCAGATGTGGCTAGTATAACTGAGGAACTAAATTTTACCTAATTTTAAATTTCCGTTATAATAGCCATATGTGGCTACTGTATTAAGTTGCATTCATATATATGTATTTGTATATATTTACATAAAAATTGTTTTAAGGCAGGGAACCTTGCCACCCAAATCAAGAAACTGAACTTAGCCACCTTGAAGTTTCTCCTGTGTCCTGTTCCACTCACAGCCCTTTCCAAAAACAACTCATGTTTTTACTTTTATCGTAATCATTTCCATTTGTTAATTATTTGATCACCTACATGTGCATCCTTAGACACCATAGTTTAATATTGTCCCCTTTTTAAATGTTTGATATGTCTTTTAAGTTTCTTAATCTGAAGATTTCCTGTCTATGCCTTTCTTTTCTTTGTACTTTACCACCTTTCAGAGATCCCTGGCCCCCTGAGCTGTAGGGTTCCCCAGAGCCTGGAAGTTGCTGATTGCATCCTCAATTCAACATGTGCCTCTGCCTTCTCTATCTCCTGCACATTGGCAAGCTGGATCCAGAGGCTCATGTTTGATCCCTTCAGCACAACTCTAGGTGGTGTTGTGTTCTTTCATTTGTGAGGGATATAATATCTTATTGTCTTCCTTTTTGTGATATTGACGGTCATTAATCCTTACTGCCTAGATCCATTAATTCACTGGGAGATGCAACATGGTGATATTCTAATTCTACTTACTAGCTGGGATGCTTTTGTAATTTTATTCTTCATCTACTCTTTAGTTACCCAGTGGTACTGTTCATTTAGGTAATACGGGATAAATGTCTAATTCTTTCCCTCTATTTACTGAGTTTCAAAATAATGAGTTGACTCGCTCTCCTTTTCTGAAAGTAGCCATTAAATTTTCATGTTTTTATCAGAACACATGGACACAGAGAGGGGAACCTCACACACTGGGGCCTGTCAGGGGGTGGAGGGCAAGGGGAGGGAGAGCATTAGGACAAATACCTAATGCATGTGGGGCTTAAAATCTAGATGTCTGGTTGATAGGTGCAGCAAACCACCATGGCACACGTATACCTGTGTAACCTGCATATTCTGCACATGTATCCCAGAACTTACAGTAAAATAAAAATAAAATAAAATAAAAATTTTTTATGTTTTTATAAACTATAAATTTAAACATGTTAGTAGATTTCAATTTATTGCATTTTTTAAACTTTTATTGAAGATCAAATTGTCTGGCTTTCATCAGTGTAACTTCTTTACGTTCGCTCCTCTGTCCTTCTGATATGACCCTATGGTCTTTCATAGCTTCTTTGCTCCCTGCTGTGACAGAATGTTTCAGACTCACCTTGTACCTTTTTTTTTTTTTTTTTTTTGAGATGGAGTTTCGCTGTTATTGCCCAGGCTGGAGTGCAATGGCATGATCTTGGTCCACTGCAACCTCCGCCTCCGCCTCCACCCCCGCCTGAGTCTCCTACCTCAGCCTCCTGAGTAGTTGGAATTACAGGTGCACGCCAACAAGTCCAGCTAATTTTTGTATTATTTGTAGAGACGGGGTTTCACCATGTTGGCCAAGCTGGTCTCAAACTCCTGAACTCAGGTGATCCACCTGCCTTGGCCTCCCAAAGTGCTAAGATTATAAGCGTGAGCCACCACGCCTGGCCACCTTGTACATTTCTTACCTGAGAATTGAAATCAACCATTTATCTAGAAACCCATTTCTTTTAGTGGGAATTTGTGTTTCAAGACAATTATCTTAGCACTAACAGTGCTCCTTGTTGTGAGTGTGTCCAGGCCTCATGAGTTCATCCTGATATTTCCATTTCATATTCAGGATTACAGGGCTTTTATTTAACCTCCTATTTATTTATCTCCTTTCTTCCATGCTGACAGTTTTGGTTCTTGAGAACAAAGGGGATGGTAGCATTAGAATATCCCATAATTGCTCATCTGCTTATTTCTCTACCTTACACACAACAGTCTTAGAATAACAATACTAAATACTTCCACTACCAGTTATGATTAGCAAGAAGAGTAAACATTTTATTACATATGCTATCCCTAGTCTAACTCCATTATGATGGTTTTTTTTGGAGACAGGATATTGCTGTGTTGCCCAGGCTGGAGCGCCATGGCACGATTATAGCTCACTGTAATTTCGAACTCCTGGGCTCAAGTGATCCTCCCACCTCAGCCTCTGTTGTAGCTGGGACTACAGGTATGTGTCACCATGCCTGGCTAATGATTTTTTATTTTTAATTTAATTTAATTTTTTTGTAGAGGTGGGGTCTCACTAGGTTTCCCAGGCTGAACTTGAACTCCTGGCCCCAAGTGATCCTCCCACCTTGGCTGCCCAAAGTGCTAGGATTACAAGTGTGAGCCACTCACTTTTTGCATTATTTTTTGATAGTTGTATTAGATTTGCATTTTCAGGACATTTAGCCATTTATATGATACTCTCCCCCTTTTAACTCTAACCCTATTGTACTTTTTAGTAATACAGGTATGTTCAGTGCTCAATACCAGTTCTTCAGTCCTTATGTCAATGTCTGTAGTCATTTTGTCTAAACTTCATTTCTGTTAGATTTTTTGGAAAAGGCTCATGGGTACTGTATGCCCTGAATTCTTGAATTTTTGTAACAGTTTGCTGTGTTCTTTATACTTAAACCACAATCTTTACTGAATTAAAAATGTTGCCTCACATTTTTTCTTTGCATATCTTAAATATGTTACTCCTTTTTCTTCTGGCATAATAAGTCTTAAGTCCAGTAATTTTATTAGATTATATCTTAGTGTCAGTCATTTGGAGCAAATATGCTTGTGTCCAGGGTCCTTTTGCAATATGTAGTTTCAGAATATTTTTTTAATTTCAGGAATGTTTCTTTGAATTATAGTTTTAGGTATTTGGACAATTTTCTTCCTTTGCTTTCCTCTCCAGGGATTCCTACTTTTTTTTCTTTCTTCTTTTAGTTTTGAGCTCTGTCACCCAGGCTGGAGTACAGTAGCATGATCTTGGCTCACTGCAACCTGTGCCTCCCAGGTTCAAACGATTCTCGTGCCTCAGCCTCCTGAGTAGCTGGGACTACAGGCATGCGCCACCACGCCTGGCTAATTTTTGTCTTTTTAGTAGAGACAGAATTTCGCCATGTTGACCAGGCTGGTCTTGAACTCCTGGGCTCAAGCAGTCCTCCCACCTTGGCCTCACAAAGTGGTGGGATAACAGGCGTGAGCCACCACACCTGACCCAGGGATTCCTATTTTCTATATGTTGGATCTCCTTTACCTGTCTTCAGTATTCGATACTTTCCCTTAAATCCTTCTCTCTCTCTTAATTTCTGTTTGATTTTGTTTTTCATTTTAACCTTCTAGTTTTTTTTAAAGCGTTATTTGTTGTATCTATTTGCTATCTGTCCCTCTAGTGTATTTTCTTATTTCTAGAATGATTTTTCTTTTTTTCAAATTTATTCTTTCTTCCCCCATTTCTCAGCCAGTCGAATTCTTATTTATGTAATTCTTTTTTGTTTATTTTCTTTTGTTTTTTTTTTTTAAGATAGGGTCTCACTCTGTCATTCAGGCTGAAGTGCAGTGGTGCCATTTCAGCTCACTGCAACCTGTGCCCCCAGGCTCAAGCGATCCTCCCACCTCAGCCTCCTAAATAGCTGGGATCACAGGCGCGCACCACCACACCCAGCTATTTCTTTGTATTTTTTTGTAGGGACAGCGTCTCACCATCTTGCCCTGGCTGGCTTCAAACTCGTGAGTGCAAGTGATCCTCCCACCTCGGCCTCCCAAAGTGCTGGGATTACAGGTGTGAGCCACTGTACCTGGCTTGATTTATGTAATTCTTTCAGGCCGTATATCTTATTCTTAATGTCTTTTAGCTCATTTTGAAGTAATAGATTACAGACAAGTAATGACATGTCTGATACATGCTTTTATTTTGTGTAAGATGTTATTCTGTTCCTTTTTTTATCACTTTGTATAGAATTTTACCTCAAAGTTTTTATATTGCTCATTTTTACGTGAAAGTGATTTTTCTGAACTTTTAGCAGGGAGGCTTTATTAAGAGAGATCTTCTAATTCCTTAGAGCTCTCTCTCTTTTGGATGACTTTCTACTACTTGGCTACTGGCATGCTTTCTAAAATATCTTTACTGTATTATTCTCTACTTTGGGGAGGCCTTTCTCTTTCTTTCCTCTTGGTTTTCTCTGTCCTTTTTGATTTTGATTCTGTTGCCATGAGTTTTTCCTCAGTGTGGAGTCCTATGCTAGAATGGAGACCTCACAGCCGAGTTTTGAGAGTTCATAAGCACTAGACTCCTCCCAGCTCTGCAGACTTTTCTTAATACGGGCCCTTTGCTCTGACCCTTTCTTGGAATGGGAAATACCCCACAGCCCTAAGTTCAGCTGCTATTTTAAACTTGGCTCACCATACTGTCCATTTAGTACTTATTGGCAATACTGGGGTTTGCTGCATTGCCGCCCTCTGCTTCTTCCCACCTAGGTGCTACTATTCTGTAGGACTTGAGGCTAGTCTTAGCTTTTCCACATCTGTTGTATTACAGTGTTCAAAGTGACACTGGTCACTTGATTTTATTTTTTACTTTTTTGAGATAGAGTCTTGCCCTGTTGCCCAGGCTGGAGTGCAGTGGCATGATCTCAGCACACTGCAACCTCCACCTCTCAGGTTCAAGTGATTCCCCTGCCTCAGCCTCCCGAGTAGCTGTGATTAATTACAGGCATGTGCCACCATGCCTGGCCAATTTTTATATTTTTAGTCAAGACAGAGTTTCACTATTTTGGCCAGGCTAGTCTCAAACTCCTGACCTCAAGTGATCCACCCACCTCAGCCTCCCAGAGTGCTGGTGTGTCCGGAATTGGTGGGTTCTTGGTCTCACTGACTTCAAGAATGAAGCCGCGGACCCTCGCTGTGAGTGTTACAGTTCTTCAAGGTGGCATGTCCGGAGTTTCTTCCTTCTGATGTTCGGATGTGTTCGGAGTTTCTTCCTTCTAGTGGGTTCGTGGTCTCGCTGGCTCAGGCGTGAAGCTGCAGACCTTCACGGTGAGCGTTACAGCTCTTAAGGCGGCACGTCTGGAGTTGTTCATTCCTCCCGGTGGGTTCCTGGTCTCACTGGCTTCAGGAGTGAAGCTGCAGTGAGTGTTACAGCTCATAAAGGCAGTGTGGACCCAAAGAGTGAGCAACAGCAAGATTTATTGCAAACAGCGAAAGAACAAAGCTTCCACAGTATGGAAGGGGACCCAAGCAGGTTGCCACTGCTGGCTCAGGCAGCCTGCTTTTATTTCTTTATGTGGACCCACCCACATGCTGCTGATTGGTCCATTTTACAAAGAGCCAATTGGTCTGTTTTACAGAGAGCTGATTGGTCCATGTTGACAGGGTGCTGATTGGCGCGTTTACAATCCCTGAGCTAGACACAAAAGTTCTCCACCTCCCCACTAGATTAGCTAGATACAGAGTGTTGATTGGTGTATTTACAAACCTTGAGCTAGACACAGGGTGCTGATTGGTGTGTTCACAAACCTTGAGGTAGACACAGAGTGCTGACTGGCGTATTTACAATCTCTTAGCTAGACATAAAGGTTCTCCAAGTCTCCACCAGATTAACTAGATGCAGAGTGCCTATTGGTCCATTCACAAACCCTGAGCTAGCCACAGGGTGCTGATTGGTGTATTTACAAACCTTGAGCTAGATACAGAGTGCTGATTGGTGTATTTACAATCCCTTAGCTAGACGTGAAGATTCTCCAAGTCCCCACTAGACTCAGAAGCCCAGTTGGCTTCACCCAGTGGATCCTGCACTGGGGCCGCAGGTGGAGCTGTGTGCCAGTCCCACGCCGTGTGCCCGCACTCCTCAGCCCTTGGGCGGTCGATGGGACTGGGTGCCGTGGAGCAGGGAGCGGCGCTTGTCGGGGAGGCTCGGGCTGCGCAGGAGCCCACGGCGGGGGGTGGGGAGGGGGGAGGCTCAGGCATGGCAGGCTGCAGGTCCCAAGCCCTGCCCCGCGGGGAGGCAGCTAAGGCCCAGGGAGAAATTGAGCACAGCAGCTGCTGGCCCAGGTGCTAAGCCCCTCACTGCCCCAGGCTTGCGGGCCAGCTGGCCACTCCAAGTGCGGGGCCGCTGAGCCCACTCACACCCAGAACTCGCGCTGGCCCACAAGCGCCCTGCGAAGCCCCAGTTCCCGCCCGCACCTCTCCCTCCACACCTCCCCGGAAGCTGAGGGAGCCGGCTCCGGCCTTGGCTAGCCCAGAAAGGGGCTCCCACAGTGCAGCGGCGGGCTGAAGGGCCCCTCAAGCGCGGCCACAGTGGGCACCAAGGCCGAGGAGGCACCCAGAGCAAGTGAGGGCTGCAAGGGCTGCCAGCACGCTGTCACCTCTCACTGGGACTACAGGTGGGAGCCACTGTGTCTGGCCTGATTTTCTTATATGTTTGTTTGCTTGTGGATTTTTGGTTTTGCTCTCTAGTTGCTCTGTATGTTTTTATGTGGGGACTCAGCAAGATTCAAAAACTGTGCTTCTGCAAACTCTGCCTCTCTCTTTTGTAGTATAGGTTCTACCTGGGGCTTTATCAAGCACATTTTTCCACGTCACTAAATGTTGCCACATAACCTTATTTTTAATGGCTGCATAATATTCCACTACTGCATGAATGTAACATAATTTATTAAACCAATCTACTATTATTGGGCACTCATGTCTTAATTGCACTTAATGCAAATTTCTTTTAGTTATAAATTTGTCCACAGATTCTTTACCATTTTTTCTCCCTTCTGTAGGTTTTGTGGATTAAAGTAAGCACAGCAAAAATAGGGCTGTTTGCTGAACCTCCGACTTCCACTTCTTTATTTTTGTTCATTCCTATGGTCAATATCGATGCATTTCAAACTCAAATGTGTGGACTGTCATCTTCTCAAAGGATGTTTATTTCTGACATGACGCTTTAATTATATGAAAAGTTTTATAAAAACATAGAAGTGACTTACAATATTTTATATGTAATGAATTGTTTATATTGATAAGATTAAAATCACAAGAAAGTAGAAATGCTCTTAAAAATGTGGGATCATTGTGCCTTAGAGTTAAGAAAACCTTTGCCCAATGAAGAAAAAGTAGAAAGCAAAGGAGAATGTTAAAGTACATATCACACAGCATTTTATGCTGGTTTTATGTCAGCCTGAGAAGTGATATTGTGTGCTTCAGCTTTGAAGCATAGAAGGAGGAAGAGTTATACATGTTATTACATGTGTAAGTTCATGTTTTTTCTTTTCTTTTCTTTCTGCTTTTCTTTTGAAACGGGTTCTCCCTGTGTTGCCTCGGCTAGTCTCAAACTCCTAGGCTCAAGAGATCTTCCCACCCTGCAGCCTTCTGAGTAGCTGGGATTACAGGCACAAGCCACTATGTCTGGCATGTTATTTTCTTTGAAAGGATTGTGTCTTGTCAAATGAACACTCGCATGTTAATAAAAATCATCTTATTCTGATATTAAATATTAACATTGTTCTTGATTGTAGATACTGTTTTGGAACATGTATGCTGTGAATTCTTCCAGCGGTAATGTTATCAAAATTACACCTAGACATTTCCCTGTAACTCTTCTCAGTGCTGTACTATATAAAGTATTAGGCCTCAAACCATGATCAAATTCTGATAGTTGTTCTTCTCATCTCACCCACCTGCAAATGTGTTTATCACTGGCTGTTTTCTCCCAGTGCTTTAGGGGAAGATCCTGTTTTTTTTTTTTTTTTTTAACATTTTGCTCTCTGATGCCCTGGGACAACCCTGCGTTGTGAGATTTAAGAGGTCTAGACTTTGTGGCCGGGCGCGGTGGCTTATGCCTGTAATCCCAGCACTTTGGGAGGCTGAGACGGGTGGATCACGAGGTCAGGAGATCAAGACCATCCTAGCTAACACAGTGAAACCCCATCTCTACTAAAAATACAAAAAAATTAGCCAGCCTGGTGGTGGGTGCCTGTAGTCCCAGCTGCTCGGAAGGCTGAGGCAGGAGAATGGTGTGAACGCAGGAGGCGGAGCTTGCAGTGAGCCGAGATCACGACACTGCACTCCAGCCTGTGCGACAGAGGGAGACTCCCTCTCAAAAAAAAGAAAAAGAAAAACAAGAGGTGTAGACTTTGTGAAAGGCTATCTCAGTGGGTGACGGGATCATTCATTCCACCTATGTCAGCCCTTGCACCCAAGCGGCTTGATCAGGTCACAATCCAGCTGGATCAAAGGGCACCAGGCGTGAGCTCAGGGCTGGGCAACCCAGCCAGTCACAGGTGGAGGATATTGAGGACCAACTGAGCCAGTTTGGCCATTCCGAAACTGTCAGATTTTTTTTTTTTTTTTTTTTTTTTTATAGCTAGATGGAGTTTCGCTCTTGTTGCCCAGGCTGGAGTGCAATGGCACGATCTCGGCTCACCACAACCTTCGCCTCCTGGGTTCAAGCAGTTCTCCTGCCTCAGCCTCCCAAGTAGCTAGGATTACAGGCATGCACCACCACGTCGGCTAATTTTGTATTTTTAGTAGAAATGGGGTTTCTGCATGTTGGTCAGGCTGGTCTTGAACTCCCAACCTCCGGTGATCCAACCGCCTCAGCCTCCTAAAGTGCTGGGATTACAGGCATGAGCCACTGCGCCCAGCCAACTGTCAGATTTTTTTAGCCAGTACCGTAGCTACCCTGGTCAGCTGTAGAAAGGGTTATGCGTTTCTTCACTATCTTGTGTCTGGTAGCATTGAAGGCAAGTCTGCAAAATTCTGCCAAATGGGCAGAAATGTATCAAGAAGGAAGCCCAGAAAAGTCACACATTGTGTTCCTCTGAGACGTGAAGTCCCTCTTTGCTGCCCTCACTCACTCCAGCAGGCATCTCATATGAAAGGTGTGGTAAGGAGCAAGCAATGATATTTTGATGGCAGGATCAACCCACTTTCTAGTCCAAAGATGACAGGTTCCCTCATTGTACCAAATAAGATCTATGTGTGGAGCACAGTTCTTCAGCTGGGAGCCTCCTGAGTTGCCAAATTGTTCTTTTTTTTAATTTTTAAATTTTTATTTTTTATTTCTTTGGTAGAAACGGGGTTTTACCATGTTGGCCAAGCTGGTCTTGAACTCCTGGGCTTGGCGATCTGCCCGCCTCAGTCTCCCAAAGTGCCAAGATTACAGGCATGAGTGCCCAGCCTGTTTGCCAAATTCTTCTGCCTCCTTTAATGTAAACATGTTTACACCCAGTCTTTTCAGCTTATCACGTATCTTGAACACTACTAATTTCACCAATGAAAAATAATTTCAGATCTCTCTACTGCTGATGAATAAACTTCCTGGTGCAGTTTTAAATGACAATATTTGAGGTGCTTATGTGGCCTAATGTCATGTGTAGAGAGGTTGGGGGAATACCCTGGGAGAACATTACTGATTTAGAAAAATGTTGGCACTTCTGGGTAATAAAATTACAGACATTTATATGCACCTTATTTTGAAAGAATGTGTTATAATAAGCAAAAAGAGTGAGTTAGATTAGAGATACTTTGAGATTGAGATATAATGTATCATCAGTAAACACACAGGTTTGCACATACACACTTATATATGATAGAATTGAACTACCCTTTACAGCAGGTAATTTGCTCTGCTTATAACTTTGAGAAGTTGGGCTGGGCACAGTGGCTCACACCTGTAAACCTAGCACTTTGGGAGGCTGAGACGGGCAGATCATGAGGTCAGGAGATCGAGACCATCCTGGCTAACAAGGTGAAACCCCATCTCTACTAAAAATACAAAAAATTAGCTGGGCGTGGTGGCAGGCGCCTGTAGTCCCAGCTACTCGAGAGGCTAAGGCAGGAGAATGGCGTGAACCCGGGAGGCGGAGCTTGCAGTGAGCTGAGATCGCACCACTGCACTCCAGCCTGGGTGACAGACGGAGACTCCGTCTAAAAAAAAAAAAAAAAAAAAAAAATTAGCTGGACATGGTGGTGATGCACACCTATAATCCCAGCTACTCAGGAGGCTGAGGCACAATAATCTCTTGAACCCAGGAGGCGGAGGTTGCAGTGAGTGGAGATCGTGCCACTGCATTCCAGCCTGGACAATGGAAGGAGACTGTCTAAACACACACACACACACACACACACACACAACCAAAGAACAACAACAAAAGTTAAGAAATTGATTGGTGGTCAGATTTCATAATTTTTGGGTACATATTTATACACAATGCAGTTCTCTTGCAAGTGACCTTTCTGTTGCAGCCAAGAAGGCTGTTTCATTCAGTACAGTGAGTCTGCCTCATTCCCCTCTTTGGAATAACAACAAGGCTGTCACCTCCTCCCTCCCAGCCATTTTCCTCATTGATCCATCAAAGTCAGCCTCAAATGATTCCTTCCACAAGCATTTCTGAAGGTATCTTTTCTCTTCTCACATCTGGTTCTGTCTTTACTTGCTTTTGTTCAGTATGGCCCTGTGGTCTCAATCTTAGGGAGACTGCGTAACATGGTGGTTAAGACCTTGGATTCTAGAATGGGCCATGCAATTCAACTTTAAGCTTTGCCATGTATTAGCTATATGAATTGGGACTAGTTACCTTGCTGGGCCTTAGTTTCCTCATCTGTTCAATGGAGATAAGAAGAGTATAATGCTGTGCCTGGTACACATTTCTCTTTCTAATGACTTCCTCCAACTGTTTCTCTTATAGTTTGGATTATTGTCTCATTCTGCAGTAAACCAGTTCATCTGGAGTTCATCTTGACCTTTCTGTACCATAAAGTCTGTCACAGTCCATCTCTCCCAACTCTGACACCCTTTCTTTTCTTCCCTTTCCCCAACTCCTGGTGGGATTTAGGAGTTTGCTTTAAAAAAATATTTACCCACCTAATACATCCAACCAGTAAGCATGATGAGAAAGCTGTTCTGAAGTAGATCATTTAGACGAGGAAGATTTTATTGCATTCTCCTTATGTAAACTGAAATCCTGTGCCAAAGTACCTAGCTCCAAACTCTCCCTTCCTTCCTTCTATTTTTTCACAACACATCTCTTGAAGAATCTATTGCAGATTTTGTTTTGAGAGCCAGGATGCCATCAGCTCTGCCATCACAGAATAAGCGTGAAATTCAAGTTGTCACCAGGAGTTTGTTGTTGTTATTATTGTTGTTGTTGTTTTGGCCGTCATTGGGAGCTTTATTATGATGATTATTGGACTGTTACTTTTCATCCGAGCCTCTTTTATGATTTTCTCTGGGATTTCTTGCCCATTGAGTCCCCATTGGGTATGTACAGGACAACTCTTCCAAATACAGACTGTTTTTTATTAGCAATGCCTTTATTTGCACTGCAGCACTGATCTTAAGGTGATCTGGTGACCAAAGATTACATTTCATAGTGCTTTGAAGAAGAGGGTAATGGCATAGTCCAGATATGCTTGGCCTCTTCCTGCTAATGCGTGCCAGATTCTTTAATATTTCATGTAAAAAATGGTATAACGAAAAGAGAAGTTTGGTGGCATTTTTTTCCTACTTGAAAGCAAGAAAGAGAGTAATATGCATGCCAAATAAAGTATTTTTCTGTTTTGAATACACTGAGGGCTATATGGATGCTATCAGCAGAATGTAAATCATTACATTTTTATCACTAAGTGTTAAAGTCCACTGTATATTTGGTATACAAAGAATACATTCATCAGGTGTTCTCTTCTCCATTCAAATCCCACAGATGTTTCATACAAAATAATGCCATTTTGAGGCAGATATGGTGACACATGCCCTATAGTCCTAGCTTCTTGTGGGGAGGAGGTGGGAAGATTGCTTTGGCAGTTCAGTGCTGCAGTGTGCTATGAGCATGCCTGTGAATAGCCACTGCACTTCAGCCTGGGCAACATAGTGAGACCTACCTCTAAAATAATGATAATAATAATAATACATTTGTAAGAGATTTCTTTATAAGCCCTTAATATGAAGGCTGCTTCAAGGGCCATGCTGGTATTGTTGTTCAAACTTGCTTAGACTGAAAGCAGTGGTTAGAAGTATCTTAGGGACTTCAGAGGACTTCTTTCTTACTTTTAATCCATGTTTTATGGTTTTCAGGTTCATAAACCATAGAAGGATGGCATACTTTAGGGCATGAGACAAGCTGGCAATCTCAGACCTGTTGTGTTTGGTCTGTAAAATACTTTAAAATAATTTGATCGGTTGCCAGCATTTAAATATCAAGGGATTGGCTGGGCACAGTGGCTCACGCCTGTAATCCCAGCACTTTGGGAGGCTGAGGCGGGCAAATCACCTGAGGCCAGGAGTTCGAGACCAGCCTGGCCAACATGGTGAAACCCCATTTCTACTAAAAATACAAAAATTATCCGGGCGTGGTGGTTTATGCCTGTAATCCCAGCTACTCGGGAGACTGAGGTGGGAGAATCTCTTGAACCCAGGAGGTGGAGGTTGCAGTGAGCTGAGATGGAGCCATTGCACTCCAGCCTGGACGACACAGCAAGACAACATCTCAAAAAAAAAAAAAAAATCAAGGGATTATACCTACAGCAACTCTGGATTTCTGGCCATTGCAACAGATGTAGAGCAGCGCTGGGTCCACATTCCCAAATGGCAGCTGGGTGGGAGCTGAGTCATGGCCGGGGTGCCCCCTTAGTTGGGGCATGGCCTAGGGCTTGCCTTTCTCCTCTGGGCTGCTTTGCTCATTAGCATGGCCCTTTGTTCCAACAGACTTTAGAGTTCGCAACCGCTTAGTTTATTTTTTTTAATTTGTTTTGAATTTACACTAATTTATTTATTTATTTGTTTTTATTATACTTTAAGTTCTAGCGTACATGTGTACAACATGCAGGTTTGTTACATATGTATACATGTGCCATGTTGGTGTGCTGCACCCATTAACTTGTCATTTACATTAGGTATATCTCCTAATGCTATCCCTCCCCCCTCCCCCCGCCCCACGACAGGCCTCGGTGTGTGATGTTCCCCACCCCATGTCCAAGTGTTCTCATTGTTCATTTCCCACCTATGAGTGAGAACATGCAGCGTTTGGTTTTCTGTCCTTGCGATAGTTTGTTCAGAATGATGATTTCCAGCTTCATCCATGTCCCTACAAGGGACGTGAACTCATCCTTTGTTATGGCTGCATAGTATTCCATGGTGTGTATGTGCCACATTTTCTTAATCCAGTCTATCATTGATGGACATTTGGGTTGGTTCCAAGTCTTTGCTATTGTGAATAGTGCCTCAATAAACATACGTGTGCATGTGTCTTTATAGCAGCATGATTTATAATCCTTTGGGCAACCCCTTACTTTAATACTGCAAAGGAAAAACAGAACCAAATTGGTATTCAGAACTAAACAACATGTTGTGTGTGTCTTTAATGGCTAACTTTAAGACAAAAGGAAATATATGTATCTAATTTTGGGAATCTATATTTTCTGAATAATATAATCTCAGGAACATATAGTATTTATGAATTATAAATATATAATTTTATATATTTAATGTATATTTAAATGATAGATATGATTATAAATTATAGAATTTCTCCTCAGAATCTTCAAAGTGGAGGGCCACATGGTAGTATCTAATTCTAATTCAGCCCTGTCCTTTTACTAATTAGGAAATTGAAGCCCAGCAAGTCCAGTGATTTGTTCCAGGCCATGCAACTTATATAACTGGTAGTTCTGGGACAGGATCCCTGTGTCCTGCTGGTGAAGCAAGGCAGATAGAGTCATTAATGTGCAGTGTGGAATAGATGGAAATAGAACAAAATGTTTAAAGTGCATGTCTTTGCTATTGTTCCCATAGGTTGAAGTTTTACGGAAATATTTACTTTGTCAAGATTGCATAAGTACTCGTGAAAACTATTCTGTGTCCCACTCTAGGCCTTGGCTTTTTAGAATCAGTCTAATATTTCTTCCAGCCTGCGGGGCCTTTTTACGAGGTGCTCCGTAGAATGCAGCAGACAATGCATCTAAAACTGAACTAGTTACACACTCTTCCCCTCCCAAACCTGCTCACTTTCCCGTGTGCTTGGTCTTGGTCCTTATTGCCCTGGGACAGAAGTTATCATATTATATTCTTTTTTTTCTTCTCTTATTGCTCATATTCTTGGTTTGTAGGTCTCATTGATTCTGTCTTAGAAACGTCTACCAAAATGAGCCTTTCCTCTCCACCCTCCCAGTTTCTGTGTTGGGATGGTCCTCACTGTCTTTTAATAGGGTCATGGCAGTAGACTGTTCCTTATACTACTTCATTCTAACTTAACCTCAGTCTCAGATCTTTGTCATCTCCATTGGTTTTCAACCCTGACTATATATTGGTCACTTTGGGAGTTTAAAATGTACCAAGGCCGAGGTGGGCGGATCATGAGGTCAGGAGTTCGAGACCAGCCTGACCAACATGATGAAACCCCATCTCTACTAAAAATACAAAAATTAGCCAGACGTGGTGGTGCATGTCTGTAGTCCCAGCTACTCAGGAGGCTGAGGCAAGAGAATTGCTTGAACTCGGGAGGTGGAGGTTGCAATGAGCCAAGATAACGCCACTGCACTCCAGCCAGGGTGACAGAGCAAGACTCCATCTCAAAAAAAAAAAAAAAAAAAGTACCGAGGTTGGGCCCTGTGCCCAGAAAGGGATTTAATTCATTTGGGGCAAGGACTCTGGCATCAGCATTTTTAGAAGCTTTCCAGAGTTCTCATGTCCATCTCCAGAGGTAACCGCCACTGCTGTACTTTGTCAGCATAGTTGGTTTTCTACAAAACACATCCAGTGGTCACTCTACTGCATCCGCATCTCTGTTTTCCACAGTAAGTCCAGACTTCTAGTTTGGCTTGGGAGACCTTCATAGTTGGATCCTAATTTCTCCAGACTTCTCTGTGGCCACTGCTCCCCCATATAATTCCATGCCGGTCACCAAGAATAGTTTACCCCTCCTGGAGCTCCGAATGCCCCTTGATGACAGTGCACCTTTGCATGTGTGCCTCGCTCCACCTGGCTCCTGTTTTCTGTCCTATAAAAACGAAGCCTACCATCCTTCAAAGGTATTGGCTCCATGAGAAAACCTCTTCTGCTGCCAGTTTGTCACCTATCACAGTAGGTTAAAATGTACCTACACACTGTACTTGTTTCTCTAGACCTGAGCTGTCCCATAGAACTTTCTGCAGTGATGAAAATGTTCTATACCTACACTATCCACTAGGATAGCTGATTGCCACATGTGGCTTTTGACACTGGAAATATGACTGGTGCAATTGAGGAACTGAATTTTTAGTTATATTTAGTTTTAATTTATTTAAACTTAAAAGCCACATGTGGCTAATGACTACAGTTTTTCATAGCCCAGATGTTGATATGAGCTTTTTGAGGGCAGCGGCTTAGTTTTATTCATGTTTTTATTCCATATAGTACAGAATGGTGTTCCCTAAAGTCTGCTAAACAACGGAATGAATGATGTAGGAGTTGTATCAAAAATTTTCATCTTTTGTAGTTTATACACCTCTCTACACATATACAAATAAAAATCCTGCTTATGAGTATAACACGTATTCTCACATCTGACATACAGATCTCATTACCCCATTTTCCAGATGAAGAAAGTGAAGATCAGCAAAGTTAAGTGACGCAGGCAAGTTTATAATCATGAAAAATAACATTGAGGCTGGGGACAGTGGCTCACGCCTGTAATCCCAGCACTTTGGGAGGCTGAGGCAGGCGGATCACAGGTCAGGAGATCAAGACCATCCTGGCTAACATGATGAAACCCTGTCTACTAAAAATACAAAAAAAATTAGCCGGGTGTGATGGTGCACACCTGTAGTCCCAGCTACTTGGGAGGCTGAGGCAGGAGAGTTACTTGAACCTGGGAGGCAGAGGTTGCAGTGGGAGGAGATCGCACCACTGCACTCCGGCCTGGGCAACAGAGTGAGTCTCCATCTCAAAAAGAAAAAAGAAAGAAAAATAAGATTGAATTATGCCTGCCAGTTACTTTAATTACATGGTGAGCACGAAATTTCTTTTGATATTCTAGTTGTGGGTCTCTGAAAACCTGAACCCCAGAGAAAATGTTCTGTAGTCTTATGTGTTATATATAGCCCATGTGGCCATCTCACATTTCCAGAAGTTGGCTTTTTTTCCATGGTCACTTAAATGACACCATTTCTTGAGTCTGGGGCTATGGCTGGCTCATACCAGATTTCTTGTCTTCATTACCAAATCTGCCAAGGGTTAGAGGTCACTGGTTTGTCCCATGACAAATCTTTCTTCCACACTGTTTTGAAGGCCAACTGCGAAGTTTGATTTTGTCGAAGTGGGAAGCGTGATATCATTAAAGCTGAAGTTAAGCAGACCACAGCCCAAGAGAGGGAATGGCACTAAGGCTCATCTGAGACCTTAATGCAAAATCGTCTTATTATCTGAAAATGTTTTTTTTCCTTTTTTTTTTTTTTGGTACGGTCTAAATTAGGACACTGTTAGTAGCGGGAGGGTAATTAGGGGTGCATAGTGAATCTCAATTCTTATTTATAAGAAGTCGACTTGATTAAATTCTTATAGCTTCCTTGCTCATTCTATTTCCTTTGCACTGTATTATGAACAATAAGATGATTTTACTTCAAGGGAACGGAAGAGTTTTTGTTCAAATTATATCTCAGTCATTCACATAAATATCAGCTGTGATACATTTCTTATATCTTCAGAGGTATGAACAAATACTATGCAGACTTGATCTGCTTGGCCGCGTGTTGCTGAACCATTGTAGTAGGGAGAGGACCAAAGATGGAGAAGAGCTGATTTTATGAAGGAACCAAAGAAGGAAAAATTGTTGCCGTTAACGTTGTTTACTGAAATTCATCAACTTTTACTTTATTCATTCAAGATTTATTAAGTGCCTTTTGTAGACTGGGATACAGCTTAGCAAGAGAAATGATTGATTAAATAGACCATTATAATAAAATGGAGTCATGCCTGTATTAGGACAAGTACTGTGTACAAAGGGAATAGATAACAGGGACATTGATCTAAAGGGAGGTTAGGGAGGACTTCTTGGAGGAAGTGGTATTTGTGCCTGAGTTATATGGGATGTGTGGGATTTCTTAGGTGAAAGAGGGCAGAGCAATATGGTGGTAGGCTAGATCTGTGCAGCGGCTTAGAGACAAGAGTGTACAGGGTGTGTATGTGAGTGTCTGTCTGTGGTAGAATGGTGGTTCCAGAGCCGCAAAAAAAGTGCAAGCAGAGGACCAAGCAGCGGCTAACATCCAGCACAGCCTTTTGAATACCTCTAGATGCTTCCCCTTGGCCTTCTGGGCCTTAGAAAGCTAAGAAATTGTTCAGCTGGGATGGGATGTGCGTTGGGGAAGCATGCAATGTTAAGCATCCATGTCAATGTTGAGATGCGTCCTAATGTCAAAAATATTAAGGTGTGACTGGGGAAGCTGTCTGGGAATTGATGGAACGTTGTACATTCACATTTTGCAAGATGAGTTTGTCTTCCCCGTGGGTAGGTTTGAGGAGAGCAAAACTAAAGGCAGGAAAGAGCCTTCACAAGGGAATTGCAGAGTCATGGGAGGCACCCTTGTGTGGGCCGGCAAGTGTTGTTCAGGGTGAAGGAAAGAGAATGGAGTGGATGTCATTGTTGGATGTGGTGGAGGAGTCAAATGTGCCTCCAGAGTGTTTGGCCCCATTGGCTAGGCGTGTGGTGGTAGCATTCACTGAGGGAAGGCCCAAGGAAGAAGAACCAGATTGGCGGAGAAGAGGGTGCTGAAGAAGGTTGTAGATCATGGAGAGCCAATGTCACAGGCAGACTGCTTGGAAATGGGAACTGTTTGAGAAGAAGGGAGGGTGCACTCTGCCAAATGCAGCCTATGGATCAAACAAAAGGGACTGAAAACTTAATGACTTTGGCAACAGAGGTTTCAGTGGCATGGTGTGGGCTGCAGGATGTTTAGAAGATGAATAAGTGGAGGCAGGGAGTATAGCAGCTCTTTCCAGAAGTTTCTGAAAGGGAGGAGAGAGTAGGGGGCTATGAGACTGTGAAAAGAATTTTTGTTTCATCACTGAACAGAGATTATAAAGTCACACCAGAATCTTTCTTTTCAGTTTCATTTAAATTTTTTTTTTAAATTTCAGAACTATGAATTCTGAATTCATAGTTAGCATAGTAGTTAGTAGCAACTTAGAGGCTTTGGGAATTTAGCATAGAAGTTTCTAGAAGCAGGCAAATGAAAGCACACAGCAGGCTCGATCATATATTTATGACAGAAATCTTTAAGGAGAAGACCCCCAAACAACAACAAAGATAACCCTTATTGTGGTGGTATAGGGGCTTTTGGTGTAAAGAGAGTCAACCCCACACAGCTCAAAAAGCTCTGAGGCCATTGTGGGTGTAAGGTGTGCAATGGTTATTTGAAAATGTGTGTGTTTGACAAAGATTTCTATCAAAAAAAAGTTGTGGCAGTAAAGCGGTCAAGTGGTTTTCTAGAAAATTTCAGTTAATGGCAAAATCACGACTTCCAGTACAACTATAGGGAACAGAGTCACTTTGAAATGTTTCTGCCCTCTTTGGGGTACCCTGTAATTCTATTCTGTTTATGAATGTCCTCCTCATCCCTGAATTTGTGTGTGCTTTCCTAATGGAACACATCTTTACGCTCAGTAACCATATTAATTTATGGTGTATTTTGGTATTCCAAGAAGTGAAAAATGGGGAGTTAATACGACTTCTCTTTGTTTTACTCTGAAGAGGTTTTTACTACCAGGACCTTGACATCTTCCACCTTAGTTTATCTTTAAGTTATCTTTAACTGGAACCATTTTGTCCATTAGCTCTATTCTAATCACCTCTCAGAATAGTCAGATTTACAAGCAACACATGACAGAGAAAACATAAAAAAATCAGCCAGCTTCTCCTGACATTCAACAGCAGCCCACGTCTAAATAGTGAAAAAGTTTATTTGCTTTTTCTGAAGATGTGCTAAGTGATTTTGCAGTTAGAGTGGTACGGCCTTCTAGCACTTAGGCCTGCATTTATTAAATAAATGTGTTCTCTAACTCAAGTGTTAAGTGTGTATTATGAAACCTCAAAGCCAATTTCGGTGATTGCAATGTGCAAATATTTTTAAAATTATGTAATTAAATAAGACTTGGCCTGCAAGGTCCACCAAAGTAATTTATTAATTGAATAGTCTGATTTAATTGTATGTTATTTTCGTTTATTCAGGGAAGTGCCTGCATCTCTTGCAGAGATAGGAGCCTCTTGTATGCCTGTCACTGGAGGTACAGAGGTCCCCTCCAAGAAATCTTTAGCACCCAATTAAATATTAACCAAGAAGAGGGGACTTGTTCCTTCTGTCCCTGAAACTATTTTCATGTCTGAGTCCGGCGATTTTAAAGGAAAAAGAAGGAAAAAAAAAAAAAAAAAAACCTTGCTGGGTAGAATTATTTGTAATTCATTTTGTTTATCACTATATTATTTAAAAATGACTTACTCTTCTTAATTGTACCAGTGTACAGGGTTATATAAAGTGTGTGTATAAAAAGAAAAGCCCCTTTAATTCAGTGTTAGCTACATCTAACTATGGCTAAAGCCACGCTGTATCTGTTTCCTTAAAATGTCATTTTAAAGGTATTGTGGTTTTGGAGCAGCAGCTGTGACTGAAAAGTATGTAAACTAAGCTGTTCTTGCTCATATCATTTTTATATTCTTATGTCAGACCAGAAGGCTGCTTTAAATTTATTTTTCATTGTGTATTAGTTCTAGAGCCCGGTTTTTTTTCTTCCTCAGGAACATATGTTCTTTGGGACATGTTATACTCAGACACTTAAGAAAATAACAATTGTGTCGGGGGGGACAGGTACCAAAATAGTTTCTTACTTGAGTATTGTATTTGGGGGAAGATTAATCAAAAAAAAAATTAACTCTCACAAAGTAGAATTTTGGGGCCTAGCATCTGTGTTTTAGGAAATGAAAGAATTCAGGCATACTGTACTAAGTCACGTGAAAGGCAGTAACTTTTAGAAGCCCAAATTGC
Organism: Gorilla gorilla gorilla; assembly: GCF_029281585.2. Classification (NCBI taxonomy): domain Eukaryota; kingdom Metazoa; phylum Chordata; class Mammalia; order Primates; family Hominidae; genus Gorilla; species Gorilla gorilla. The sequence goes on along the minus strand of NC_086017.1, from coordinate 81,201,357 downwards.
TTTCCCAAAAGGAAAATATTTTTTGTTGCTATTAAATATAGTTTATATTGCTACTTCAGAACTTTTTTTTTTCCAGTGGGGCCATTTACTTAAATTCTTAGTTAATATTTCTGTATAGAAACGTCTTTGTCTCCAGAGCCTGCCTGTGCGAATTCCCATTTAATATGCGGTTGTGGATAAGTATTTATTCATTCCATGTGGTACTCCACACCTGATCAAGTGACAGCGTGGCGTCATGTCAGCCAGCAAAATGTTTGAGTGACTTTTGAGTAATGGTGGCATAGAAGGTAGAGGGGGTTGAAGGAAATAATAATGGGAATTTTTTTCCTTTCCTATATATTTTAGCATGTATAATGCTTCAACTCTCTGGTGGAAATTTGGAACACAGGATAGTAAAATATTCCTTTTCCTAGAGGGTAGTAAAAGTGGAGTAGAAAGTAGGAGCTGTTAGAATTTCCATGATAAATATAATTTGATTACATATGTTGGGGTGGGTTCCCTCTGAGCTGAGGATTTTACTTTGAGAGTTGTTTCACAATGGTATATTTCTTTCCAGTTTTCAGAAGCAAATTTAGCCTTAAGAATTTGCCCTGGCCAGGTGCAGTGGCTCATGCTTGAAATCCCAGCACTTTGGGAGGCTGAGGTGGGCGGATCACGAGGTTAGGAAATCGAGACCATCCTGGTTAACATGGTAAAACCCCGTTTCTACTAAAATACAAAAAATTAGCTGGGCATGGTGGCAGGCGCCTGTAGTCCCAGCTACTCAGGAGGCTGAGATAGGAGAATCACTTGAACCTGGGAGGCGAAGGTTGCCGTGAGCTGAGATCGCACCACTGTGCTCCAGCCTGGCGACAGAGCAAGACTCCATCTCAAAAAAAAAAAAAAAAGAATATGCCCTGAGAAGATTCTGTTGACTTGCCTCATTTGTACAGGCCTACATCCGGGTGCCCCAAGTGAGGGAAGTAATTGGGGAGGAAGGCAGCTCTCTGGTGGATCCACTGTTGTGCTTGTCCCAGCCCCTCTGTCTCTTGCTGGGCCCCACGTGGGCCCTGGGTAGTGGCATTCTCTAGGGCATTAGCTGGCCCTGGTGGTCCTTGCATCTAGCCTTGGAAAGGGACCTATCAGAGCATCTGAGGTGACGGTCAGAATAGTTCCCAGGTACAGCACAGCTGTGGTCATCCCGATGGCCACTAGCTCTAGCTCTGGAGCAGGGCTCTGGGAAACCCTCACCATGCCGTGGAGGAGGCAGGAAAGTCCAGGGTTCTGGTCAAAGGTGTGTTCAGGAGGCTTGGGGGCAAGGGCTGTTTCCCAGCAAGTACACAAGTATTTCAGCATTTTAGCACCTTGTTCAGGCGACCCGTCTGTAGCAATTAAACACCATCCCTGAGTACCCCACCTTGTACCAGTGACGAGCCTGGATCTGGAGAAGAGAAGGGGCTTCCCATATCCTAGATGAGATACCGGTGGGTCCAGGAGCAGAGTCGCCCGCTCTTGCCTCCTAATGAAATGATCTCTCCACTTCACTTTGCTGCCTCTTAACGGAAGTATGAAAATGTCTCCTTTTCCACTTACTTCAAACCAGAGTTGGTTAAAAGAATTTTCCTATGAACAAAACTAAGAGGCAAATAGAAGATACCTGGGGCCTGGAAGTGAAGGACTTCATAGGAGAAAGTAAAGCTTGTTCAAGTCCAGCTTCAGATGCAATGGGCTGGCACAGTCTGTGGGACATTCATGACTTCTCCTTCTGTTCTCTGGCCTCTTTGCTGTTCACAGGATCCTCCTCTTAAATCTCCTCTTAACATGACTGATGTTTCCAGGGGCCATATTCTGTAGCCATTGCTTTTCTCTATGAATTGGGAGTCACAGGCTTGAGTTCCTGCTTTCGTCCCCACCACCTGTGTGACCTTGGTCACACAGAGTCCCCTCCCAGAGGAGTGGCTTGCCTGGACCTCTCAGAGGCACATTTTAGGTCTAAAATATTTGCTGTTCTCTCTCATTCAAGATTTTCCCCACCCATGCCTTATGCCTTCCACTTAGTAGTCTGGGTCACGCAACTGAGGCAGAAAAAAAGTCTGAATTTTGATGAAGAGATTGTCACAGTTTATCCCAAATCTGTTCTCAGGGGACATCCTTGTCTTTTTTTTTATTGGCAAAACTTGGTCAGGGAATTTCTGCTTAAATGAACCTACCACTTCCCATTTTGAATCAGGTTTGTGCTTGCTATCATTATTAATAGGAGTATTAATTTCTGTTGCTGATAAAGCGCCCTGGTGTGGCTGGAAAGTGGTTCTGTGCCTTTTCCCCACCCAAGTGAAGAAGGACATGAAAGGTTGTACGGTGTGGAAAGTGCCTTAGCAATTAAATAAAAGGCTGGTTCATATAAAGGGGCTTGTTTCTATATGGAAAATATGAGCTTTTTCTTTTCTTTTTCTTTCTTTCTTTCTTTCTTTTTTTTTTTTTACATGGACCAGGTGTGGATTAGTTCACTGAACCTTTTACCCAGCCTTATTCCCACTTGTAATTCTTCTGAGGCATAGTTCAGCCAAGTCAAAGAAACATGTTATTAAAGGTGAGCTGAAAGGCATTTAAAAAATAAACAAACTGTTTAAGATCCTAAATCAGTAACAGAATCTATATGCACAGACTTGAAAAGTACAAGAAAATGTCTTTCAATGTCTTTTGGTTCCAGGCTGGATTCTCCTCCCGCCTTCTTTGAATATCTCCCCAAAGTCTTTTTTGGTAGTTGGTGGGACAGGCAGCCCCAAGGCTAACCTTGGCTTGTAGCTTTTTTGTAACTAATGACTTGCCTCCACTGAGGTAGGTGAGACCCCAATCTTACACCTACAATTCTCCAACTACTATTGAGGGGAAAAAAATAAGTACTTTGATTTTATTTTAGCACTAGGTTCTTAAGAAGTTTAAAATCTGATATACATTCTCTTTTATTTTTCCAGCCTGTAGCATGGCAGACAGCCATATATATATATATATATATATATATATATATATATATATATATTTTTTTTTTTTTTAGACGGAGTCTTGCTCTGTCACCAGGCTGGAGTGCAGTGGCATTATCTCGGCTCACTGTAATCCCCACCTCCTGGGTTCAAGTGATTCTCCTGCCTCAGCCTCCCGAGTAGCTGGGATTACAGGCTCGCGCCACCACACGCAGCTAATTTTTGTACTTTTAGTAGAGATGGGTTTCACCATGATGGCCAGGATGGTCTCAATCTCCTGACCTCGAGATCCGCCCACCTCAGCCTCCTAAAGTTCTGGGATTACAGGCATGTGCCACCATGCCTGGCCAGCCAGCTATTGTTAAGAACTTGTAGAGATGGTAGAAATGAGGTGTAGCATGTTTTAGATTTATTTAAGTTATATCATCCCTGATCATAATAACGGCGGCCATCATTTCTTTGAGCATTCACTTTGTGCCATACACTATTCTAAGTACATATTCATGTCAATGCATTTATTCTACAAAAGCAAATAATGCACTGTAATGGAGCCCATTTTATGGATGAGAACACTGAGGGACAGAGAGCTTAGGTAACTTGCCTAAGCTCACAAGGTCAGTCAGCACCAGAGCTAATTTGAACTTGGGCACTTGAATCCATGCTTGTAAATTCTGAACTATTCTAGTCTAAAGTATACTGTATAGTACTATATTCTGTAATACTTAGTTTTAGGTGAGGCAGCCCAAGGATGCATTAAGAAATACAGATACTCGACTGGGCACAGTGGCTCATGCCTGTAATCCCAGCACTTTGGGAGGCCGAGGTGGGCGGATCATGAGGTCAGGAGATCGAGACCATCCTGGCTAACACGGTGAAACCCCGTCTCTACTAAAAATACAAAAAATTAGCCGGGCGTGGTGGCTGGTGCCTGTAGTCCCAGCTACTCGGGAGACTGAGGCAGGAGAATGGCGTGAACCCGGGAGGCGGAGCTTGCAGTAAGCAGAGATAGCGCCACTGCACTCCAGCCTGGGCGAGAGTGCCAGACTCTGTCTCAAAAAAAAAAAAGGAAAAGATGCAGATACTCGTTCTGTACAACCTCAGCCTTGCCTTTATAAAAATTATTTCCTAACTTTCAAAACTTGTTTGTTTTTGTTGTTTTTGATAGCCTGTTTTCAGCCAATGAATAGGTAGATATCAATCACTTGCAGCCTGTTGTACTGCTTTTTAAAGAATTATCTTGGCCGGGCGCGGTGGCTCACGCCTGTAATCCCAGCACTTTGGGAGGCAGAGGCGGGCGGATCATGAGGTCAGGAGATCGAGACCATCCTGGCTAACACAGTGAAACCCCGTCTCTACTAAAAATACCAAAAATTAGCTGGGCGTGGTGGCGGGCGCCTGTAGTCCCAGCTACTCTGGAGGCTGAGGCAGGAGAATGGCATGAATCCGGGAGGCGGAGCTTGCAGTGAGCCGAGATTGCGCCACTGCACTCCAGCCTGGGCGGCACAGCGAGACTCCATCTCAAAAAAAAAAAAAAAAAAAAAAAGAATTAAAGTTTCATTGTGATTGTGCAATTGTACAAAGACATTCACTTATTTTATTTTATTTTTGAGACAGGGTTTCACTCTGTCACCCAGGCTGGAGTGCAGTGGCACGATCTCAGCTCACTGCAGCCTCTTCCTCCCTGGTTCAAACAATTCTTCCACCTCAGCCTCCTGAGTACCTGGGACTACAGGCAAGCACCACCATGCCCAGCTAATTTTTTTTGTTTTTTTTTGGTAGAGATAAGGTTTCACCATGTTGGCCAGGCTGGCCTTGAACTCCTGACCTCAAGTGTGATCACCCGCCTTGGCCTCCCAGAGTGCTGGGTTTACAGGCATGAGCCACCGTGCCTGGCCTATTCCCCCATTATTAAACAGTGTCTCACTTTATTGCCCAGGCTATTGTGCGGCAGCACCATGCTAGCTCACTGCAGCCTTGAATTCCTGGGCTCAAGCAATCCTCCTGCCTCACCCTCCTGAAATAGCTGGCATTGCAGGTGTGAGCCACTGAGCCTAGCTTATTCTCTCATTTTTAAAGTAATTTCAAATAGCAGAAGCAGGGAAGGAGAGGCATTTTAGGAGTTCATCTTTCTGGTCCACCTTTAATGAAGTAAGCAGCTCCTTCCAAGGGGAGCTTGAAGCCTGAATTCTTCGTAGTGAACACAGTACTCTTTTCAGAAACTTATACTTAGCTTAAAAAAATTATCAATACCTCCACCCTGCTGCCTTATATGATAGAAAAGGAGATGGGTTCAGCAACAGCTTCCTCTAGCACACTTGATTACCTTTCTTTCGCTGAAGTCCATATGCTGAGCTTGTTGAACTCATCTGCCTTGTTCAGCCATTCTTGTTTTAGGAGTGTTAACTTTCCTTTTGGGAAAGAAGCAGCATATGCGTACACACTTGCCAGGCTTCTATTAAGTGTCCCTTCACCTTTAGCAAGCCCTTGGTGGACTCAGGGGAGCTTTATAGTTATTATTAACATAACAGCCTATAAGTTGGGCTTCTTTCTAGTGAAGGAGCCAAGAGGGAGGGCCCCGCCTGGTTTTAAATTACGTAGGCTTTTCTAAATGTGTTTCTAATGGGAGCTAGAGAGGTGGTGAGCTTTGGGGAAGCCTCGCCTTGGGTCATAGTTGAGTGTAGAAGGGAGCTGGGATCTGCAGATATCAGGGAATTTAGGAAGAGAGGCATGGGAAAGGAAATGGGATGAAAAGGTGCCAGGAAAAGTTGCCTCATCATTTCGCACTTTGGTGGTGGCCAAAAGGTAAGTTTCTACTTTGAGATCACTCTCAGGCCCTGTGGGCACAGAGCTGCCAAGTTTCTCAGTTTAAGGACTAATAAAGTCGGGATGTGGGTAATTCTGGGAGACTGGGTAATTTGAGGGGAAGGATTGTTGGAGGTCTTTCCGGCTCTACTGACAATGTACATGGGTTCATTCTTGAGATGAGCGTGTCCATAATAAAATCTAGCTGTAGAGCCATTCAAGGTCTTCTCTGTGTGCACCAGCATGCTAGCCATTTTACGTACAACAGTAGGAACAGAGTAGCTGGAATAAGATACAGGAATGTTTTTGTTCCACTTATACACTGATTAGCGTTATTCACTCGTTCTGTATTTACTGAACACCTACCCTGCGTAGCCGCTGCTCTGTACTGGGATACAGCAAGCAAGAGGCCTGCACAGTGGCTCATGCCTGTAATCCCAGCACTTTGGGAGGCAAAGGCAGGATGATCACTTGAACCCAGGAATTCGACACCAGCCTGGGCAACATAGTGAGACCTTGTCCCTACAAAAAATTGAAAAAACTAGTGAGGCATGGTGGCACGTGCCTCTAGACCCAGCTACTGAGGAGGCTGAGGTGGGAGAATCGCTTGAGTCTAGTAGTTAGTTCCAGGCTGCAGTGAGTCATGATCGTGCCACTGCACTGCACTCCAGCTTGGGCAACAGAGTGAGACCATGTCTCAAAAACAAAAAACAAACAAACAAAAAAAAAGTGGGAGGGGGATGCAAATCAGATAAAATCCCTGCCTTCATGGAGTATATGTTCTGATATTTTTGTCATAAACTGAAATTAATACGACTTATCTGTTGCCTAAACTTTTGCCCAGAACAACCAAACAGAATCAGTTCAGCTGCAGTGGGAACCGCCAAGAGCCAGATGTGGCCATGAGAGGAATATCTTTGAGAGCCTGTCATCTGGCTCCAGCTGTGTTAACCTAGGCCTGGTAGGCAGCCATGAGTTGTGTCTGCCAACTGGTGGCCAGACACTAGTGCAGGCTTAAACAATTAGCAGAATTCCTCATCCGGTGCCTGGATTCACTGTGTGTGTCCTACAGACAATCGCTGCTGCCCAAACCAGGGGACTCTGGGCAGAAACGCCCAGAAGAGAACCAAAAGTTAGCCCCTTGAGAAACCAGTCAAAGTCTCATCCCGGAACATGGAGAGGGAGGCAGGAATCGGGGAAGACCAGCAACAGTGAGAAAACAGAAGTAAACCAGACGTGGCCCTCTGCCTGGCAGACCTTAATTCTGACTGAGAACTCTTGCCTGATAGAGAACGTCTGCCTCCAGCATGCCCCTGCAGAAAAGCAAAGAGTAGAGTTTGCCTGTGAAGAAATTTTTTTTCAGTTATTATTTTTTACATTGTTGCCCTTTGGTGAGAATCATTTATGATGCTTTATTGGTTTTACCCAAACTGAGATTTCCATGAAAAGTATTCATTCCCACCTTTTGGAAGCAATTAGATCCCCACAAACAGGCTGTAACTTTCAAATGTCTGTTATATCTGCCTTCAAAAATAAGTATATAAGTAAATGCTTCAGCCTGCCTGCATGTGGAAGATTTTTTATAAACTGTAGAGTTGCTGGTTTAATGTACCAGGCAAGTCCTGCTAGCACACGGGAAAATAATAGATTCTGATCATCCATTGTCCAGCATGTTTCTAATACCACAGTAGTTGCTCAGTAAATGTTTGTAGACTGAGCTGAATAAGGAAGAATTCCAGTGAATGTGCTGACTTGCAAGAATGGTAATTAAAAATTAGTGCAGTCATTTCAAATCATAAATTGGGGAAACAACCCACCATTTAGTGCCCCCCAAAAGTAAAAGTTCTAATTGGAATAAGCTTAGGATTTTTTTTTATGTCCACATCTAAAGTCTGATGATAACAGAAAGCACAAGATGGCAGAGATTAAGGTTTTCAGGGAGACTGCTCTTGAGGCTGAACAGATATGTCCATGTGAGAATATCTTCATCATGGTGAGGTTCTTGGTGGTATTTCAAAGAAGTCCCACTCTGAACAGATAACAACGACAACAAAATCATTGAAGTGGGGAAAATTCAAAAGATGCTAGTTTATGTGTCAAAATCAACTTTTGCATTCTAACTGCATTGTGTAAATTTGCTATGCAGGAAACATAAGTGAAGCCATTTGGTTTTGTGGCATTGGTGTGGGTTGGCTCAGGGGGTGGGGATAAGGTTGAGGCATTGATATAGTAAGAGGAGAGCCAGATGGTTGTATTACACATCTTTTGTGTTCTTGTTTGCTTCTTAAAGCAGTTGCAGAATTTTGCCCTTGGCGATATTTTCTTCGTGCCTGTGTGTTCTGCTATGAATTTACTTTTGTCAGAGTACTTTGAAAGAAAAGCCTTGCTCAGAAAAAAAAAAAAATTACGTTATAAACTTGTGAAGTCAACAGTGTGTTCATAAAAATATTTTTTAAATGTTAAGTATGTTAGTAAATAGTTGAGAGAATCAGCTTTTCTTTTTTCTTAGCGCAGTGATTTCGACCATATTTTATATTAATTCAGGGAAAGAATTTTTGCAAAATTATGAATGTGCAATTGGTGATGGATGGATGGATCGAGATGGATAGATGAGTAGACAGATACATGGAACAGATACATTGTTATTCCAGTAGGGATGAGGCCTATCTGATTAGAGATTTAACTTTTTCCATTACTTACAGCAAGCCCTCAGGTTGTGGTTAACCTCTTGTGTTTTATCAGCAAACGTAACTTGGTAGTAAGTTGAGTGAGAGTGCGTTAGGGTAGGTTGGTGAGTTTTCGTTGACATTTGTTAGAATTGCTGTTACACCACCATTGAAATTTATATGTATTGCCTACTAAAAGGAAATTCTGTTTTGCAGTCACCAGTGGCAAGGGATATTTAAGATGTTCTAATGCATGTAAGGGGTGATATTTTATCACCAAATGCTTTTAATAAAGAGTTGCTTTGGAGCTGTCCCCCCCTCACCCACACACACACACACACACACACACACACACACACACACATTGTGGTAGAATGCTTCAGAATAATTTAATGTCCTTTTTACAGTTCCAGTTTATTTTTTTTTTCCTTTCCTCAAATCAGAGAAGAGCAAATGTGTAGGATCCTTGGGCGACAGTTTATTCTCCTGTTGTGCGCAGATTTCCAGTTTTAGTTGGAACCTGCAGTCCCTGATGAGAAAACAGGAAACTTAAGTCCTAACCTTATTGAAATCTCTGCCGGGTTTAGTCACAAGTCTGAGGCAACTCCTTCCAATAATGAAGCCATTGTACACATCGTATCTGATCAGTTCTTGAAATGTTTTAGTAGGTCTATCTTACAACATTATAAGAAGATAATCAGCAGCCTTAGAAGGTCCCCATCTGGACTGTAGAGTTCTTTTACTGAAAGATGTTTTGCCTTTTTGAGATAGCTCTCGCGTTTCATCATCTGTTCCGCCGAGATGAAGTGCATATGAAAAGTCAGTGACTCTGAATCCATCTGTTGTTATTATTTTCCACTGATAATTGGCTTGAACAATGAAATGTCTGTGTCTGCAGCCTTTGAAACTGTATACCCTGTTTATTTTCTGGAGGTCTCACTGCAACTATGCCCCCCCCATCTTTCCCCCTGCATTTTCTCTGAAGCTTACAGCGAGTGGCGCTTGTGTGAGGATGACATCTTTGACTCTGTGCATCAGTATGTGTCACTCAGCATCTAAAGCTTGCATATGGATTTTTGTCACAATCCCTGTGTCTGTGCCGTTCGCTCCCGAATCCGGCGCTCTTTCAGCAAGGAGCTTAGCTGGGCCACAATGCATGGATCCCTTACCTGGATTGTCGTCTTTATTTCACCGTCCTCATTAAAATATTAATTTAGGGTACAGTATCTAATACCTATGGAATTAGATACTACCTATAATTGTATAATATATTCAGTTGTATCCAGGTTTGCATGATACAGAGCATTAATATTGGATTCCACTAACATCACCTCCATTAGCTTACTCAACCAGTATGAGATATAGATGAGCTGGGAAGCATAACTGCCCTCAAAACTGCCAAAACAGTCATTAGAAGCTCCATGGGGATGGACAGAGGCTTTCTCACAGTGATATAGTGATTAAATTTTGTTCTATGGTTTATTTGCAGCAAGGTTAGATCACTATTGTCTATGGACCTGGGTTATCTAACACCTTGTTTGGAAGGTCATTTCAAGGCAAAAGGGTGGACAAAATCAGCGTCTTCAGTTTCTGTGGGCACCCCGCTTAGAGAACCTGTGTTTCATTCTCTGGGTCTTTGGGTATCTTTTTATTTTATTTGCCTTTTCTCCATGTTATGCCATAATAATGTTTGAAGTGAGTTTTGGGTTTGTTGGTTTGTTTGTGAAAATATTTTAAAACTTTTCGGTGATCTTCACCTTTTACAGTAGAATGATTTGGCCAGAAAACAGTTTTGTGTTAATAAATTAAAATTGCTTTTGAAATAGAAAGCTGCCCTATTTCCCTTGGCTAGGATAATCACAGCATTCTCGAAGGCTGTGAAGGATCTGTGACCTATCCTTTTTAGTTCAAATACAGTAATAATATGTACACATCCTATAGCACAGCCCTGCTGGATTTGGCCCCAGAGTTCTGTATGGCATTAGTAAGTAGTAGATGAACATAATCTTATTTATGTTTCAATCAAAATCATTTAATACTGCAAAAGTTATTAAAAAATAATTAAGTTACTAAGACCAACATGTAGCTGGAACATAGAATAAGAGGTCAGTGTGAGTTGATTCCATAAGCTGAGAAAAGTCGGTAGTGAATTCCTAACTGGCATGTTTTTCCTCTTGCTTAAATTCCTGGGTTGTAAGGACAAATTATGTTGAGGTATGGCATATTTTCTGCCGAAATGGAGAAAATTGTTGACTGTAATTATGTTATTTAATTGAAATTATAAGTGGTTGAGGCCACTCAGTTAAAAGCATCTTTTCTAATATGGGGGTAATGTTTTTAAATGAGTGGTCATGGATTGGTGACATTTGAAAGGCAGGCATTTGGGATATATTTTTGGAAAACTCGAATTATTTTCCTTAAATGATTAGTGAACTAGAGAATATAGTTAAGTAGCGTTTTTTTTTTTTTTGGCTTATTCTCTTTAATTAGATATGCTTGAATGTATTATGTGTGAGTATATATGCACATATATATGTGTGTATATGTGTATATATTTTTATATGTACACTTTATATGCATATATCAAACAGATCTTTGTAGGTACAGAGTCACAAGTATCAACTTACAATGTGACAAAGCAGAGAAACGAGACGTATATCTGACAATTGTGACTAAACAAACCGATTGTTTAAAGCTCGTTGAATGTTAAAGATTGAAATGCAACCCATAGTAGAACTGCAGGGATGGGTATACTACAAGTTCTTTTTGGAGTAGCTGGAGATACAACAATAGCACTCCCCCCGCCCCACGAGTGAGTTCTTAATTACTAATGAATACAATTCATTTTAATTGTTATTATAGCAACATAACATTTAACTGTCTCCTGTTTAGTGGTGTCCCCTGGAATAGGCAGTGTCTCCTGTCAGAGTGAGGACAGGTAGAAGGCACAGCGGGCGTCTGATTGAGCCAGTTATTCATTTGCTGAGTGTTTGTGTTTATGCAAAGGGGCCTCTTCCTGCATATTTAATCTAGAGTAAGGCAGTGGCTTTTGTTGTGTTTAGCCCACATACCTTCAGTCCTTCCTCACACTGCCGCCAGCCTGGGAGCCCTGAGAGCCAGCAGGCTTCCAAGCGCCTGTAGTTTCTCCCTTACAAACTCTCAACTTTCTTCCGTTGTGTGAAAATTGCCTCTCCCGCCCCAAAGCTTTGCCTCCTCACCATGAACGGGTAAGTGTGTGCGAAGCCAAGGCTGACACTTTTGTTTCATTTTACTAATGTTGAGAGGGTACTTTACTGCCCTTCTGAGTGCCTCCTGAAAGCAGTCCTGGTTCCTGGGCCGTTGTCAGCTTCTGGCTGCATTGAAATAGACAAGTACAGGTGCCTCTTAGGAAATGTGGCTGAATTTTGGACTCGCAGAGAAAGGCTCGTGAGGACTAGGGGGAATTAAAAAGAAAAGAGAGAGAGAGAGCAGCTTTATTATTCTTTGTCCTAACAAATCCTGTTTTGTAACTATCCTGCAGATAATGCTGCCATTGTTTGCTAAAAGCCTTCAAACAGTGTCTAAGACTGAACTGTAAGAAAACAGAAACTCTGCCGCTGTATTGTCTATACCCGGGCCAGGGTCCTCCCCGAAGGTCTGTGCCGGAATAGGAAAGGTTTTCTTCTGTGGAAATCGAATCGTCTCTTCATTGATATTAATAGCACACTAGAGATGTTGGCCATGATGCTCAGAGAGGCGGTCGGGAGGGAAGGAAATCTGATCTTGCTGGGGGGAAAATGACAGCCTCTTGGCCCCACGGTGGAGGAGACATCATCCAGGCTCAGTGTGCATAATGGCATCCTGGCTTAACTGTTTGCTCTAGGAATTTTAATCTTGAGCTGTTTGTTTTACTATCTGGGGTCTTGCTATTTTTTGTTCCTGTACTGTCTTTAGAAAGCACCATATTCAGGGGCTAATCCAGTCTTTTTTTAAAGTGAATTTTTAAAAACAGACTCAGAGAAATTCATGTAGTGTACACTTAGATCATTCTGGGGTATGATGGGGGTATTCTGCTTTCTTTTTGAGGGTAGAGTGTTATTTCAAAAATAAGTTGCCACAGTTAACAAGGGTGAACCATCCAAGGAAGATATGTCCTGTGTGAAGATATTTCAGGGTGTGGGAATTATGTCCAGGCTCTAAAAGAAGGAGTTTTCATGACCAGTTAACTGTTGCCTCTGTTTGAGTAACTCTTTTCAACAGAAGAGTGTGCTGTTCCCCCGCAGGTTGGAAACTGTGAGAATTTAAATAAAATTTCATCAACCTTATTAAAATATGTAGGGACTTGTGTCTTCTTGGGTACAAATCAGTCTAGAGACTTAGAAGCATTTATTAACAGTGAGGCTGCTGAAGGTTTTTAATAACAAAATTACAAATACTCTATCTAATTGTAAGTATATGACTTTTATACTTGGTTTTTAAGGGGAAAAATACTTTTTTTTGAGGCAAAGTAACTCCGTCAGAGCACCTTCTGTGATTAGTGCTATTGTATTCTTAAATTTTGATTGATAGAGATAATAGTTTTCACTTAAAAATACAGACAGGTACTTTAACTTTCCATGACAATAGCTATTTGCATTTCTTTTATCTTTTTGTTTAACATTTGTGGGGGTTGGGATGGATTTGATTATTAACTCTTATTGCACACTAAAGGTGAATCTAAAACAAAGGCTTTGTTAGAGCTTCAAAGGGAAAACAGCAAATATTGTTTTTAGGTTTCAACATTTAAAGGCTGTTAAAGGATACCTATAAAATATTTTCACATGACCACGGCCAGGGTTTTCCTTTTCTGTAAGGTAGGAGAGAGTCATTTTTCCAAATGAGATGGGCCGATGTGGAGTGAGTGGGGGGCTGCCAGCCTGAAGTACTTTCATGGGCAAGCATCGACTGGGGTTTACTGCACCACGTGGCTTAATGTATAATATTTTAGGTTTTTGCCCTACTAGAATGGACTCCAAAGTTAGGTACTATGATCTGATGAGGGCCCCAGAGGATGAGGAGAAAGGAAGTAAAATGTTACTTGCAGGGATAGGAGAGAGATTTGAAGAATGGTGGATTCAAAGTCGCACATTTCTTTGATAGAGACAAGTAAAAGAAGTGTAGTGTTTGTGAAGCTGCAAGCCTGGGTAGCGTCCAAGTTTGCCTCTGGTCTCAGAGACCCCGGCTGCACAGCAGCTTCTTCCTTCCTTTTCTTTCTTGTTTCCTTGCTTTATTCTTTTCCTTTCTTTTTCCCCTCTGTTTTTCTCTATTTTTTCCTTTCTCCCCTTTTTCCGTTTTTATTTTCTTCTTTTCTTTCTTCATTCCCCACCTTCCCCACTTTTTTTTCTTTTCTTTTTTGAAATCTTACTCAGTATTTGAAGTCTTAAGGGCATAGAACAAACTTTGAGATTGATTTTGGAGTAGATTTTCTTCACTATAGAAAATACAGTGACCCTTGTCTTATGTTTTTCAATAGTCAAATATATGTTGATGTCCTTATATTTTCTAAGAAGTCATTGAAAAACAACATATTAAAGCCCACGGAAGATAAGATTCCCTATTTAAAGAGGCAGCAAACTCTTGGAAATTGGCCTATTTGGACCAGTTTTTGCAAATGAGTACAGGCCATTTGATTGGAGGATTTGGGGGTATGGGAAGTTTGAACCATGTTCCTTCCTCAGTTTCCTAGTAAGAAAGTGTCCTCTAGCCATAGACCTACTGAACTGCCCCCCCCCCAATCACCACCCAGGGGCTTGCTTTGCTCATCTTTGCATCTTTATTAAGACTGGTACACAATAGGTTCTCAGCCAGTATTGGGTAGGCGGAAGATTGAGATGAACTATGTTGGGCATACTTCAGAGTTGATTTTGCACAATTATATAAAATGAAATATAATGCAGAAATCTTAATGCAGATAATTTATTTTAGCTGTCAAGAAAGGGAAGGGGGAAATACTATAAATGGGAAAAAAAGAGCTGATACTCTTCATTTTCAGTTTTATGAAATGAGATTGCACCTCCACATTTACCTGCAACTCAGTTCCAAGTAGGACATACTAGTGGACACCGTGTATTATATGTCACACAGATTAAATTAAGGGCAAAATATATCCATAGAAAGTATGATATTGAAACACTACAATAATCTGAGGGTTCTGTAGAATAGCAGTCCTAATTAGGGAGGAGGGGTGGTTGGGGAGGTAGAGAAAGAGGAATGTACATTTAGTGTCTCACCCTAGAGTTCGCAGTAGAAATTTGGTGTCCTGGACATGGTTTTTGTGGTCACTGTGTAGCTTCAGGTAAATGATACTGTTGCAATCAATAGTGAAGAGGCCACGGAACAATTCTGGTGTTCACAGGATCTTAACTGTTACAGAGAATGACATAAAGGAAAATAAGTAATTTCTGTTTACCGTATCCTTGGCTCACTTTTAAAACCTAAAACCAGTAGGAAACTTAAAAAAGAAAGAGAAAAAGAAAAAAAAACGCAATTCGTATGGAGACAGCATTTTTTAAAAGAAGACAAGTGGGCTGGAGGGGAATGTATTTCTTTTATCTTTATCTTTTTTTTTTTTTTTTTTTTTTTACATAAAAGCTTTGCATAATCATTTAATTTTAGTTTTGGTGCTTGTGCTGCCAGTAAGCATACAGGTAAATAGTTGATCTATTTGATAAGTAAAAGTGATTTAAAGAAAATAGCAAATATAGTATTGGAAAAGGAAGTTTTATGCTTTGGAAAAAATGAAATGCATATTTTTCTGCTAGTTGTTGGTTTCCAATTCTTCTAAGCTAGTAATGAGGCAGACTCGGGCCCCAGTACTAGCCCTAATTTTCTTGTCTATTATATTGACACATTTCATTTACTTTAGCATGATGGCAAACAGCTGTTGAACTATTAATCTTTTCTCAGCAAAACTAGAAAAATGTCTTTTAGATTACTTTGTTAATGTTATACCTTCTCTAAAAATGAAAATCAACAGAAATAAATTAATGAGTGGCCAATCATGCATGTGCACCAAAATTTATGGAACTTCAAAATGGAGAAAGATAGAGATTATATCCCACTGCCAATTTCTTATGTATAAGTGAAAATTAAATGTAGTCAGTTTCGTATTGTTTTAGTATTTATAAATTGGACGGTCAGTTGTATAATTTTGTTGTAATTCTTTCCCCAGTATCCCTAGGGGAAAAAAATGATACTTGTTAAATCTGAGGCTGAATCAGCTTCTATTTTTGTTCTGTGTTCACTTACACACTATACTGTGTGGATAGGTGAGTAGAAAAACAGGTCTAGTGTTTACCTGAAAATGTTCCGCAGGTTCAAATGCAGCACTGGAGATAACTTTATTCGAAGTAGGCATTTTCAGCAGTTTTTTAAAAAAATTAAATTTTAATGAGGTCCAGTTGTTTGCCAGGCCTATATGATAGCAAATCTCATCTGCATTGCAAAGTCTAATACTATAGGTCTGACTGCCAAACATGCAAAAATAGACACAGCTCAATAGATAAACATATAAATTAGTTTACAGTGCATGTATTGGAGAACATCTCAAGTAAAAAGGAGAGAGGAAAAGGCATTCTTGCTTTGAATTGAGTAGGATCTGCCAAAGTTCACTTGCTTTACATTTAAGATTTGATGAGTGGTAGATGTAGAAATTTCTGCGTGCGCTTTGTATCTACTGAGCTCTGATTTGTGTAGAGTGGGGCTCTGCAGATCTTAGCTCTACCTTGAGGACCTGACCATCTTTGCTCTGTTTTTCTTTCTTATCATCGCTTGCCCTGAAATAGACTTCTTACCACTGGAGAAACCAATCTTGGGGACATACATCAGCAGTAAAGCACACGATTTTCATTTTCAATTTGAATTGTTTTGTGTAAAAACAAAAAGGTTTTGGTCAGGCTGCAAAATAGTAATTTTAAGTCCCAGAGCTAGGGTTTTCCCCCACCCAAATGGTGAAAATTTATGGTGAAAACCTCCAATTTCCTCTTACAGTAAACATGAAAATTATGATTTCACTCAGAGCCTGCATCTTTTTCCAATCTTAATGGCAAGAATCTGCATACACTTGCTTGTGGAAATGTCATAAATTGGCCTCGGATCAATTCCTCAAAGATAGTACACACCAAAGTGCCACTTTCAAATTTTTAGCCCTCGTGAAATAAGATTTTCCTCTTCTCAATGATGTTTGCCTTTCCACATTCAGGGCTGACAGCAGAGGGATAAGCAGGGATATATTCCTATAAAATTAAACCACTTCATTACATGCTATTCTGAAGAGTGAGCAAAAAGATATTAACATTTTAGTAAAATGATGATATGATTTCGCCACCTTAAAAATTATATGAGCATTTGGTCAATGGATATGGAATGAATCCTGTACCCTCTTAGTAACTTGATCTAAATTAATAAACAAATGTTTTTCTTTTCACTCGTGCCATATGTTGATCCCAGTTACATGGGCAGAAAGAGGCAGCTTGTAATGTTTCTTAAAGGATTAAATACTGTTTTGCATACGGGAGTATGCAGATGCAGGAGTAGGATGTGGGGTAAAATGTGTTCCATGGTTTCTTTGTGTTTTAGGAAGCTTGATTTCAATTGTTTGTTTCATGTGACATGAACCCTTTTTATTTAACTTAGTAGCTCCGGTGGGTACATGGTAAGAGAAAAACATTCTGTGAACAGCTTTCGCCAGCAATTAACTCCCTGCCCCTCCCCAAAGTGAAAATGGTGCTGCTTTCATTCATTTTGAAAGGTCCGAAGTGGCAGAAAGCATCTTGTCTACAAGACCTAACTCTCTTCCAAAAGGGGAAAAAAATAAGTCTCTGCTTTAATGAAATAAGAGATGTTGTGGATATTAACCAAACAGAGACACGTTCAAGTGGCAGTCTGGTTTCCAAAAACAGAGGCCTATGAGTCAAATATTATTCTACATGAAAATAAATTGATAGACAACAAGATGAGAAAAAGTTGATACACAACATTTGAAATGTTTCACCTTGACTTTTCCCCACCAAGTCGATTTTGTTGTCTTGAAGAGCTCAAAGGCATATGGTCCAGATAAGTAGAGATTCTTGGGACTTGTTTTTATTAACCCTGAAAGTCATTTGCCATTAAATAGAATTGAGTTCTTTTGTTGTTTTCCTTGTGTCTGTCCTTGGCAGAGGTGGTTGCTACTTCTCTTGACATTCAGATTTTGATGTTCTCTTTTGTTTTCAGGGTAAGACGTGACCTTTTGAGGTGACTATAACTGAAGATTGCTTTACAGAAGCCAAAAAAGGTAAATGCAAATGTGATTAGTGAAGTTATATCCAGGGCTGTGTCTTTTGCCTTCCAGGCATTTTAATTCAGTTGCTTTTTGGTCTGTATTTGTCAAATAAATATGTATTTATTTGCGTGTAAGGACATATGTGGTGTATTTTTGGAGGTCCTAAGAAAAATGGTTGCCCTTAAGAAATGGTCTACAGGTTCACATTTCCCCCTCAAATATTATCAAACTCTTCTCTGTTTGTTGAAGCTGAACTTATTTTTATTTTTTAAATTTATTTTTTTCTTGTTGACTTGGTAGGTTTAAAGTTAGAAAGGAATATTCACATCACAAAAGTGGTGATTCATAAAATTAACTTGCTGCAAACAAGAGTAACGCATGTCAGTATTGTGTGCTGAAGTGGTGTCATCCAATTGATGTTCATCTGGCGGCTTTATAATCACCTTCTTTCAGAAATTAACAGTCAGGCACCATAGCAACACGCCACATTGATGTAACTGCTGAGCAGTGTGGGGCATATCCCTGTAATGTCAGCATTAGGCTGCCTTGTTCTCTTGACCTTGCTTGAAAATCAAATGAGTACTTGATTTTAAAATTAGAAGTTTTCAGAGAGACTAATGTAGCTTAATGAATTAAAGCCAAATTTAATTTTCTCAAATTCGCTTTTGGGAGGGGGAATGAAAAAGTACTCCGGTTAAAATGGTTATGGATGCTACATATTTACTTGATTTCAAAAGTACCTCTCTGATAAAGGCAATGATCATCTTACATAAGATGATCCTGCCGGTCGTTTTAACATCTGATATTTCTCAAGCAGTAGCATCTTTGTTTCATTTAGAATTTTTGGCCTTTAATAGTTCCATTTGATTTAGTAGATTTGTGTCTGTCTAAAAACAGGTTACCTGCCAGCATGGTTGAACAAAGCCTTTGCTCAGATTTTACTAAAGTTTATATATTTGTCAGATATAGACTTATTATTGAGTTGAACAGAGTTTTTTGTGGAACTTTTCATAATGTGAAGAATCTTTGATCAGTTTTTGATAAATCTCACCTGGGGCTTGGGGGGGTTCTAGAATGCATATATATAAAGGATATGGATTTGTTTTTGTAGTTGCATTCTGGCACATTTAATTTGGTCTAGAAAAATCAGACTTGCATCATTTCACCATCTATATTGTTTAAATGAAACCTTTGCAGGATCTACCTAATTGTATTTCAGAGAGAACAAACATACGTTTCAGATGTTTCGGCATGGAAGGAATTGATTCCCAACCAGTAATTGGGATTGTCAGGCCACAGCAAGACACTTCCCTTTGCTGAGGCTCAATTTTCTTTTTCTTTTTCTTTTTTTCTTTTTTTCTTTTTTTTTTCTTTTTGAGACGGAGTTTCGCTCTGTTGCCCAGGCTGGAGTGCAGTGGCGGGATCTCGGCTCACTGCAACCTCTGCCTCCCGGGTTCAAGTGATTCTCCTGCCCCACCCTCCCGAGTAGCTGGGATTACAGGCAGTCGCCATCATACCCAGCTAATTTTTGTGTTTTTAGGAGAGACAGGGTTTCACCATGTTGGTCAGGCTGGTCTCAAACTCCTGACCTCGTGATCCGCCCACCTCGGCCTCCCAAAGTGTTGGGATTACAGGCGTGAGCCACGGCTCCCGGCCTCAGTTTTCTAATCTTTAAAAGGAAGACATTAATCTATATCAAGGGTCTGCAAACTTTTTCTGTCAAGAGCCACATAGTAAATATTTTCTACTTGTGGGGGCATTCAGCCTCTGTTGCAGCTACTCAGCAAGGTGGTAATTTGCTGTCTCCTGGTCTCTATAATCTCACAGAGTGATCTCAATCCAAGATGCTCCTCATGCAAAGTGGTGCCACATGTCTAACTCATCTCCTACTGTTAGCAGAGGTTTCTGGCAAAGCTAAAAATTATGATTAAACAGGCCAGGCATGGTGGCTCATGTCTGTAATCCCTGCACTTTGGGAGGCTGAGGCGAGTGGATCACCTGAGGTCAGGAGTTCGAGACCAACCTGGTGAAACATGGTGAAACCCTGTCTCTACTAAAAATACAAAAATTAGCTGGGTGTGGTGGCGGGCACCTGTGATCCCAGCTACTCGGGAGGCTGAGCCAGGAGAATCACTTAAACCCGGGAGGCAGAGGTTGCAGTGAACTGAGATCGCACCACTGTTCTGCAGGCTGGGAGACAGAAGGAGACTCTGTCTGAAAAAAAAAAAAAAAAAAAAAAAAAAAATTAAAGCTGAAAAAGTGGTAGAAAAGATGAAAAGTTTAGCTTGAGAGTTGCCTTATCCATACAGCTCCAAATATAACCTTCACTGATGGGTTTTCATTTGTTGTTTTTTTTTTTTTTTTTTTTTTTTGTAATCACCTGTAAACATGAATTATTTTTCTTCTGATTCAATATTTTTATAATGTCCATTCTTTCACCTGTTACCTGAAAATGGAAATGCAGTCACCATCCCACCCCAAATTCTGTAATATTATTGAAAGTTAAAAATATCATAGGTCAAGGGAAAAATTGGAAAGAAATGTTTCTAGAAATTTGTCATTGGCATTGCCTGAGAAAAACAGTCTATATTACAAAAAAATGCTTTCTTCATAATCACTATCAAGTGCATGATCTATGGGATTATTTAATATCATGCAAATAAGGCCCCCCTTGTAAAATTACTTGATCATAAAAGTATTTTATATGCTCAGTCTCTATGTTGTTCTCTACTTTCAGCTTTTTTTGTTGTCTTTGTTTTTGTTCTATATACATTGTCTTAGTCTGTTTGGTGTTGCTATAAAGGAATACCTGGGGCTGGGTAATTTATAAAGAAAAGAATTTTATTTGGCTCATAATTCTGCAGACTGTGCAAGAAACATGTGCCAGTACCTACTTCTAGTAAGGACCTTAGGAAGCTTCCAGTCATGGCAAAAGGGGGTTTGGAACAGGCATGTCACATGACAAGAGAAAAAGGAAGCTTGGAGGGAAGGGGAGCCAGGCTCTTTTTAACAACCAGATTTGTCATGAACTAATAGAGCAAGAACTCAGTCATTACTCTGGGGAGGACACTAGCCATTCGTGAGAGATCAGCCCCCATGATCCAAACACCTTCTATTGGCCCCTCCTCTGACATTGGGGATCAGATTTCAAGATGAGATTTGGAGGGGACAGATTTCCAAAGTATATCATACATCATCTTCAGTATTCCTATTCCAAGTGAACATTTCATTACTTAACACTTTTTTTTTCTTTTACAGTATCCATTCCATCTGTGTTTTGATGCTAATTTCAAATTTTGGGGAGAAATAAGTTAGGGTATATAGACTTAAGTAATAAATGTAATTTTTACCTTTGAACAAGGTGAAAGATCTTTCAAAGACTAATTTGTATATATCTTGATCTCTTATCTAGAAAGAAATAAAAGGTTTGTTGGAAATATACAATTTAAAAAGATGTTTCAAGTGAATATAGTGGTTAGCGTTTCTTCCTGATGAATAAGCCTTAAATGAGGAGAAGACCTTGCCATCCAGCAATGAACAAAAAAATCAGCATCATCTTTCACACTGCAAGAAGCATGTAGACTTCAGGTGCCAGGAGCTTCTCAGTAAATACCACGCCTCAAATTTGAAACCTGGGAATTATTAACAGTCAGTATAGATGCACAGAAATATGCCTACAAAGGTACTATGGGAATATCTGATTATATACATAAAAGTCGCCAGGCAAATTCAGAAAACCAGATGAAGCCATTTTGAAAATTTGGATTCTATGGTCTGAAGAGTCATAAATAACAGTCGTCATACTCGGTAGTGATATAACAATTTTCTTCCAACTAGATCTGAGTGCTTTACAAAATGGGTCTGGTTGCTGGCATTCCTAAGAGGTAGCTGGCAATTCTTATAATCCCCACTTTACAGACTGGAAAAATGGTCCCGTTGATGATAAATAGTTTACCCAAGGTCATCCAGAATGTCAAGATGGAAGCTAAAGAGGGATGCACTGGTCACAATTATACAGATGTCATTCTATTATGGTTGCTTTGGTTTGGTGATCTAATAAAGGTTTCTGTGGCGTTTTTCCCTGCCTCCCCTCACCATTGACAATTTACCCACATGCATTTGCTTAAAATTCAAATCCAATTTGTAAAATTCATCATCTTATATTCAATTCTGAATGGCATTGAGAGTTGAAGATAATCATCAAGGCCATATAGATTACAACTAAAATGGTTAGTTTTAAACATTAGGCATCTCCAAGCTTCACATTTTGTGTATTGGTTCAGTTTTTTTTTAAAGTCAGGTTATTTGAGAGAAAATTAAAAAACAATCAAAAGGAAGTTTAATCATTGCAATTTTCCCCCCACCCCATCCCTAATTTAAGGTGTTTTATGTTAGATGAAGGAACTATAAATGCATCCTTGTAGATAACATTCATTGTGTCTTACCTATTATAAATTATTTCTTGGTGAAAAATAAAGCTAAAATGCTATTCAGTTATTTGAAATATAAGTTCCTTTAAAAATGTATATGTGAGTGATTTGAACATTTACCTAATGACACAGCAATTCTGAGCTAAACCAATTCAAAACTACCTTTTTAGAGTATTTAGCATTTGAATTATGTGACCGTTAATTAAGGAAGTTGTTATGAAGACACTGTAAGCAGTCGTTACTGAGTTACCAGATGACTGCATTGGCTGGAATGTGATCAGTCAATTCAGTTAAGCATTGAAATGCTCCCTGATCCCCCGTACACACATACAGTACACTCATGCCTGGGTTGTAACCGTCAGGGTAAAGACTAGGCTGGTGTAACAAAGAGACCCCAACTTAAAATGGCTTAAATAAAATAGAAGTCTACTTCTCTCGTGAAACAACCAGACCAATGTAGCTTGTGTGGGCAGATCTTTCCGTCTGTGCTCTCCTCCCTTGGGGCTTTGTCTTTATCATAGGGTTGAAGCTATGTTGTTGCCGCACTATGGAGATGTCCAAAGCAAGCAATTTTCTTTTAATCAAAAGAGTTAAACATTGTATACATCCCACTCATTGTCACTTAACTGGTAAGATTGTGGTCATAAGGCCCAGCAAACTTTGAGGGCTGCTGGGAAATGTCTCTACCTAGGTGGCCAGGAGCCTGGGGAAAATTGACAAACAGATTTAAGGGGACAAGTAGAATACAAGTACTTCATTGATTCAGTTGCTCCAATCTAGTAATTTCATTAATTCATTCATACATACAGATGTATGTACATAAATACATATATTAATTCTTACTGCAGATGTTTATTGGTGGGTGTGTGCTAGGTGCTGAGATTATAGCACCGTGTAAGAAGGACATGGTCTCTGTCCTCACAGAGTTGATAGTCTAGAGGGGCAGGCATACATGAATGACGATGATGATGATGGGTGTTAGGAAGGGCAATTGTTGGTTGATTTGAGAAGTGTTCTAAAACAAGGAGTCCAGGGTGTCGGGAATTTTGTGTTTTAGCATCGTATGGAAGTTATGTGAGATTAACTTGATTTCCTTATATGCTGTTGTGAATGTTATCAGGCATGTTAATTTTTTGTTAACAGAATTACTGAGATATAATTCACATACAATACACTTCACCCATTTAAGGTGTACTGACTTTTCAATAGTTCTTAATGTGTTCAGAGTTGCAACCATCTAGTTCAGTTTTAGAATATTTCATCGCTTAAGAAAAAACCCTGGTAACTATTAGCACTTACACTGTGTTCTGCCCTCCACCCATCCCCTGATAACAACAAATATACATTCTGTTTGTATAGATTTATTTAGTCTGGATGTTTCATAGAAATGGAATCCCACATCCTTTTGTGACTGGATTCTTTCACTTAGCAAAATGTTTTCAAGATTCATCTAGGCATTTAAAATTTTTAACTGTCTTAAAACCTCATGAGTTCTTATTTTTAAATCTAAGAGAATGGTTGCTTGAAATATTCTTACAAGGGACAGAACTGGGGAAAAATTACTGTTTTTTATGCTGTGTGTATTTCCATAGACTGACATGGCCTCTAAACAGTTAAACGTCAGAATTTAAATGTTTGCATTTTAAGTTAGCTGTTTTTAAACATTGTTAGCCATAATGCTAAACTAAGTTACTCTGTAAACAAGAGCTGTCTCTCTTGAATGTTAGTTTCAAAGAAAAAAAATTTCTTAAATATTGATTTCCAGAGAAATATGCTCAATAGAGTTCGTTTTCAAGCAGAAGTCACTTGTTGAAATGTACATGAAGGCATATTTAGTAGTAAAGACAATATTTGCAGCAATTATCAAATAACCATATTTTGCACAGTGAACAATGAAAAATACAAAACCAATTAGCAAATGGTTTTATCTATCTTTTTTTTTTTTTAAGAAATGGGGTCTGGCTGTGTTGCCCAGGCAGGATTACAGTGGCTGTTCATAGGTGTGATCAGAGCTTACTGCAGCCCCGAACTCCTGGGCTTGAGGGATCTTCCTGCCTCAGCCTCCTGAATAGCTTGGACTGTAGGCTCACACCACTGAACTACTGTATCCATATATTTTTTAAATGATGTTTTTGCTGTCCTATCTGCCAAAGGCACAAATATTCCAGCTGCTCACCTTGAGCATTTTAGGAACAAAAACCTCATGTTAGGTGGCAACTTAACGACGTACCACAGATGTAGGAAATAGAGCCTTTCCTTGGCAATTCAAAAACCCCTGAAAGAAATCTGAAGCTTAACTGTACAAAAACAAAATATTATAAAAGGTAGCACATCTGTGTTAACCTTGTGGGCATACCCCCTCAGTATCTAGTAACACCAAGGCCTCAAAGAAACAAATAGTGTACTGATGACAGAATCCTTATTTTATGAGCCCATTTAAAAATTGAAGCTGTAGTGACAGTTACCAAGCAGTGCTGAGTTTGGATTTGAAGTTTGTGGTATCTTTTAAAAAGACTATTGGTGAATGGGACTTTGTGAATTTTAAATGAAGATGAATCGTTTCAGTTTGTTCCTCTCTGCCACTGATCTGGACTTTGCATGGGGCCGGGAAGAAAAAGGAAAAACGTGAAGTCTTTCTGCCCTTGTCAAATTCACTCTTTTTAAAGGGTGAAAATCATGCAGATCTTCCCTGAATTTTGTATATTAGCATATATGTGGTATGTAATTAAAGGTAATTAGATGTTTTGTTAATTATCTGAGAGTGTGACCAGTTATTTAAAATTACCTTTTAGGCCGGGCATGGTGGCTCACACCTGTAATCCCAGCACTTTGGGAGGCCAAGGCAGGTGGATCACTTGAGGTTGGGAGTTTGAGACCAGCCTGGTCAACATGGCGAAACCTGGTATCTACTAAAAATACAAAAATTAGCTGGGCATGGTGGTGCACACCTGTAGTCCCAGCTACCTGGGAAGCTGAGGTGAGAGAATTGCTTGAACTTGGGAGACAGAGGTTACAGTGATCTGAGATCATGCCACTGCTCTACATCCTGGGCAACAGAGGGGAGACTCCATCTCAAAAAATAAATAAATCAAAAGTAAAATAAAATTACTTTTTAATTAAGAGAAACCTCCCATTGTTGGATGGACTGTGATTATTGCAGTCTATGGCTTGCCATGGTAGTTTACATGCTCACTCTTTCCTCCAGTCTTTTTTTCTGGAGGTTGGTCTGTTTCCCTTTCAAAAGGTCCTCAGCGGTCTCTGGAGGCCAGAGGAAATATCCTAAAATACACTCATTACAAATTCCATACTTTAAAATTTATTTAGACCAGTCATTTTCAAAGTGGCCGTTGGAACCAGTTTGTGGGTTAAGGATTTTAGTGTAGTGGCTTGTACCCAAGACTTCTAAAAAATGGAATCAGCGGCCAGGCACAGTCGCTCAGGCCTGTAATCCCAGCACTTTGGGAGGCCGAGGCAGGCAGATCACGAGGTCAGGAGATCAAAATCATCCTGGCCAACATGGTGAAACCCTATCTCTACTAAAAATACAAAAATTAGCTGGGCATGGTGGCGCACACCTGTAGTCCCAGCTACTTGGGAGGCTAAGGCAGGAAAAATCACTTGAACCTGGGAGGCAGAGGCTGCAGTGAGCCAAGATCACACCACTGCACTCCAGCCTGGTGTGAGACTCCATCTCAAAAAAAAAAAAAAAAATACAGAATAAGCATACAATACAGTAAAATAAAAAAATCAGAATATGTCACATGTGGTAAGGATTTTATGTGTATGCAATGAAACTTTTGAAACATATGAGTACTGTCTTTGCAATGTAAAGTAGTTCTTTCTGCAGGTTGGATTTATTCCCTCATCTGTTTATTCACACATCTTTATTAAATGCCTGCTGTATGCCAGGCATTGTGCTTGACCTCCCCTGTCCAGTGTGGGAGCCACTAGCTACCTCAAGCTGCTGAACACTTGAAATGTGATTAGCCCAAACTTGGATGTGCAGTGTAAAATCTACAAAATATTTCAAAGCCTTTGTATGGAAAAAAGAACATGAAATATTTGATAATTTTTCTTCATTGATTACATGTTGAAATGATCGTTTTGGATACATTAGGTTAAATAAAATATTAAAATTAATTTCAGCTGTTTCTTGTTACTTCTGAAAAGCATCACAGTTATTTATGTGGCAGCCATTGTATTTATATTAGACAGTGTTGCTGGATATAGCAGTGGACAGCACAGCCACCAAGCCCTCTGCTCATTGGTTTAGAGGGAGTGGACAACCAGCGAAGCGTGATAAACAAGGGCATGGTGATAGATACTGTAGAGAAAATATAAAAGGATAAGGGAGGTCACATTGTCAGAGGGAAGGGTTGCTATGTAAATAGGGTGGTGGGTGGTCAGGGTAAGTCCATGTAAGGTGAGCAGAGACGTAGCCTATTCTAAAGAGAGCAAGTCAGCCAGTATGGCCGAAGCACTGTCCTTAAGGGAAGAGTACAGGTTGAGTATCTGTTATCTGAAATGCTTGGGACCAGAAATATTTCTGATTTGAGATTTTTCAGATTTTATAATATATGCATACCAGCTAAGCATCCTTAACCCCAAAATCCCAAATCTGAAATGCTCCTGTGAGCATTTCCTTTGAGTGTTGTATCTGTGCTCAAAAAGTTTTGGATTTTGGAGCACTTTTGATTGCAGAATATTGGATTAAGGCTACTCAAGTTGTAGTAAGAGACAACGTAAAAGTGTAACAGGGCCAGACTGAGTAGGGCGTTAGGGCTTTTTATATTCTTATTGGGGAGCCATTGAAGGGCTTTGAGGTAGAGCAAGATCTCACTCATGCTTTTTAAATGGATCGCTCTGGGAGCTGTTTTGAAAATAGACTTTGGGTGGATGAGGTCATAGGCAGGGAGACCTGTTAGGAGGCCACTAGAATAATACCAGTGAGATACGATGATGGCCAGGATCACAATGGCAGGGGAGATGGTGAGAAGTTGTTGAATTTGGAATTTATTTAAACATTGAGCCAAAGGATTTCCTAGTGAAATTGATGGGGAGTTTGAAAAAGTTGCATCACAGAGGACTCTTAAGATTTTTGTCTTGAATGATAGGATATAATCAATAGGATTCACTGATGGATTGCTTATGGGCAGAAACAGGAGTCAGAAGACAAATGCTTTCTGTTCTAAGGGACTGATAGAAGGTGGTGCTCCCATTACTAAAATACAGCAAGACAGTGGGTGGGGCAGTTTTGGAGGTAGGGGAGGTAAGCAAGGGAGACCAGGAATGTAGCTGTAGATATGGGAGGTTTGAGCTATGCACCCAGACTAAGATGCCAAGTGGGCATTTGGATATGTAGTCCTGGAAATGTCCTAGCTTGGTCTATAAATTCAGGATTTATAAGCATGTAAGTGATACCTAAAGGCATAAACTTGACTGAACTCACCAAGGAAGCAGTGGTATAGATGAAGAAAAGAAGAGGTCCAGGATCTGGGTTCTGACTCTGGGAGGCTGAGGTGGGAGGATCTCTTGAGACCAGGAGTTTGAGATCAACCTCGGCAACACAGTGAGACTCTTATCTCTACATTAAAAAAGAAAAAATTAGCTGGGCATGATGGCGTGTGCCTGTAGTCCCAGCTACACTTGGGAGGCTGAGACAGGAGGATTACTCAAGCCCAGGAGTTTGGGGCCACAGTAAGCCACAGTTGCATCACAATACTCTAGCCTGAGGGACAGAGTGAGACTCTGTCTCAAAAAAGTAAAATAAAAATAAAAAGCCAACACCATTAAAAGTTTTAGTCATAGAATATTGAGAACAGGAAAGATCAGAGATGGGATGAAAACTCTGAGATTGTGAACCAGAAAGTCATCAAGGAAAGTGTTTAAAGTAGGAAAGAAAGCTGAGCATGGGGGCTCACACTTGTAGTTCCAGCTACTCAGGAGGCTGAGGCAGGAGGATTGCTTCAGTCCAGGAGTTTGAGGCTATAGTGTGCTATGATCTTGCCTGTGAATAACCATTTCACTCCAGCCTGGGTGACAGACTACAGTGACTCTGTCTCTAGATAAAAAACAAAATTAGGCTGGGCACAGTGGCTCATGACTGTAATACCAGCACTTTGGGAGGCTGAGGCAGGCAGATCATGAGGTCAGGAGTTCAAGATCAGCCTGGCCAACATGGGGAAACCCTGTCTCTACTAAACATACAAAAACTAGCTGGGCATGGTGGCTCATTCCTGTAATCTCAGCTACTCAGGAGGCTGAGGCAGGAGAATTGCTTGAACTGGGACCCGGGAGGCGGAGGTTGCAGTGAACCAAGATCGCACCACTGCACTCCAGCCTGGGCTACAGAGAGAGACTCCATCTCAAAAAATAAATAAAAAATAAATAAGAAGAGAGTTGTCAGCCATATCAAATTCTGCCAAGTGGTCAAAAAAGATGATGACAAAGAACTCACCATTGGATTTGTCAATATGGAAGTCATTGATGACCTTAGTAAGAGTTAGTTGTGTTTGAATCTCACTCCTATCATATTTACTGGCATTATAGAACTAGCAGTCTGCTGGCTGGCTGAACTTAACATGGTTTGTATTATTTTTCCAGGAATGGTGATTGTTCAACATTCTTGTTTGTTACAGTTACCACATTTTCCCCCACCCCTTGCGCTCATTTTTGTGAAGTTTGGGTCATAGTACAACCTGTGAGCAGTGAAAAAGGAATCCTGGGCATTTTGTCCCTCTTGACCCTTTCTCTAATCCGATGGTTTGGAGATTTGCAGTTTAAATAAAAGGCATAGAGGAAAGTGGGATGTGTTTATAGCCCTAACTTAGAATATGTCGATTGTAATCATCTGAAGTATATCACAGATTGGTGTGGTTAACATAGTCTCTAGATTAGTAAAATACTAGTTTGAGCCTGAGCCACGTCTGTCTATCACCTTTACCTTTTACTAATATAGGTAGTCTTTGATGGGTTCATCTGCCTTTCAGATTACCTAAGAGCATCACAGATTCTAGCTTTTTCAAAACTTGTGAAACACAGTTGAACATTTTCAAGATTTCTTGGCCAGTCCCAAATCCTCAAGCATCCAGGAAATGGTAGGTTAATTACAAAAACACACATTATCTCTATATGGATGCTAAATACTGTTAAGATGGTGTTGGATGAAGGAAGGACAGTTTCTCTTTGTGGATAATTTTAAATGCACTTACGAAACAAAAAATACAGGAAGCGGCCTTGCGCGGTGGCTCACACCTGTAATCCCAGCACTTTGGGAGGCCAAGGTGGGCAGATCACCTGAGCTCAGGAGTTCGAGACCAGCCTGACCAACATGGAGAAACCCCATCTCTACTAAAAATACAAAATTAGCCGGGCATGGCGGCGCATGCCTGTAATCCCAGCTACTCAGGAGGCTGAGGCAGGAGAATCGCTTGAACCCGGGAGGCAGAGGTTGCGGTGAGCCAAGATCGTGCCATTGCACTCCAGCCTGGGCAACAGGAGCAAAACTCTGTCTCAAAATATATATATATGAAGAAGAAGTAGTGAGAAAAATTACATTGGTAACCTTACTTAAACAGTTCAACATTGTAACTAAATCCTACTGTTACTATTTTTATTTTATTTTTATTTTTTGGGATGAAGTCTCGTTCTGTCACCCAGGCTGGAATGCAGTGGCACGACCTCAGCTCACTGCAACCTCCACCTCCCAGGTTCAAGTGATTCTCCTGCCTCAGCCTCCTGAGTAGCTGGGATTACAGATTCCCGCCACCAAGCCCAGCTAATTTTCGTATTTTTAGTAGAGACAGGGTTTCGCCATGTTTGTCAGGCTGGTCTCAAACTGCTGATCTCAAGTGATCTGCCCCTCTCAGCCTCCCAAAGAGCTGGGATTACAGGCGTGAGCCACAGCGCTTGGCCCTATTACTATTATTATTATTATTTTGAGACAGGGTCTCGCTCTTTCACCCAGGCTGGAGTGCAGTGGTGCAGTCTCGGCTGACTGCGTTCTCTTGCCTCCTAGGCTCAGGTGATCCTCTCACCTCAGCCTCAATGAGTAGCTGGTACCACAGGCACATGCCACCACGCCTGGCTGATTTTTTTAGAGACAGGGTTTCGCCATTTTTCCCAGGCTGGTCTTAAACTACTGGGATGAGGGGATCCACCTACCTCGGCCTCCCAAAGTTCCGAAGTTCACACCTGTAATCCCACCTTGCCTGGCTATTTCTTATATATGGCATATTTAAAAACATTTGTCTATATATACTTTTACTGTATGTACTCTTTTTGTTTCCTGCTTTTATCATTAAACGATCGTAGTGTTTTCCCAAGTTATTAATATATCTAGATCTTATTTTTAAAGCTACGTTCATTACTACCACTGTTGTGTTTTCTATACCTGCAACTGGTGGGTCTTTAGATTCCTTCCAGTTATTTGTGATTGTAACTACGTCTGTGTTGGACATCTCGAGATAACTCAGTCTCTTGAATGAGTTTCATAAAAGATGTTGTGATTTTAGAAAATCACCTAGTTTCTCCCTCTACTTTTAAATAATATTCAAATGAATTCCAGGCACATAAAATCATTGCTTGGCTCTGAGTACATGTGTTTTCTGTGATAGCATGAGGTAGAGTTTGTATCAACTTTGACGACAACATTTCTAGACATTAAGTTGCTAGGCAGTTTTTTGTTTTGTTTTGTTTTGTTTTGTTTCTGATTTGAATTCTCCCTTGATATTTTCCCACTTCCCCAACTTGATTTGCAGCTTGTTAGATAAGGAACTTTGTATCTTTCAAAGGAGAGCCATTTATACTTTCATTGTTTAATTTATCCCAAATATCAGTGATTCTCTTGTCCCAGCACATGCCATTAATTTAAATTTGTTTATAGTTGCAAATTTTGCTTTGGTTGGGTTTCATTCAGATTAACTCTGTAAAATTAAAAAAGTTACAGCTTTTAGAGTATGAAACTTAAGCTCTCTTCTTTGCTATACCTCAGTGATATAGTTACTAATTGATTAAGCAATAAGTAGTTACTGAGTTTCTATGAGGCTCCCTGTGTTTAAAATTGAGCTGTGTGCTGGTGGGCGGGGCGGGGGTGGCAGGGGACACTCTACATGGTGGTAGATATCCCATCTAATTCTAAAATCCCCAAATGGCCAATCAGTGAAGTACAGTCATGTGCCACACAAAGATGTTTTGGTCAACGATGGTTTGCATATATGACTGTGGTCCCATAAAATTATAATGGAGCATACCTGATACATAGCACTTGGTATTGTCATTGCAGATAAAGTAGGAGAAGTGACTGACATTAGGTAACAGTGCTGGGACATTTGGTTTTCCATATGAAAATATATAAGTAAAAATATACATATTATCTGGGTTTAAGTACACTCTTACGTTGGCACAGTAGCAAAATCGCCTAACAACACATTGCTCAGAACCTATCCCTATTGTGAAGTGATGCATGACTTTATTCTTAGGTTTATATATTCAGAGAGGACCAAGGAACGTCAGACTTCTGTAGCCCATTCCTTATATTTACTGAAGATGAAACTGTGATCCAGAAAAGGAAATGACAGACCCCAGGCCACTGTGTAATTGTAGATTTCTGTGTTGGTAGTGACTGCTAGCCTCTTCCACTACATCAGTTCCTTCCTTTTGTGATATAATACCAAAGATAAGTGGAAATATTAAAATTTGACTGTTAAAAAGTTGACTGTTGAAAAAATGGACCAACTGAAAACCAAGGTGTATTATTTTTATGTACATGACCCTTTCTCGGATTTAATTTCTAATATTCTCTTCTCTAAGCTATGTTAAGGGAATTTACAAGTGTTTCAAAATATTAAATAGGAAAAGCATCATCTGAAAATGTTTATCTCAGAAAGTGCCCACTTTTCACCCTTCTTCTCTTTACTCTCTTCCTTTTTCTTCCTCGTTCCCTCTCCCTCTGTGTCTCTCCTCCCTCTAAAGCCTGATTTTTTAAAAAACAAGGCTGCTTGATGAAGATATGTATAAAGTTAGAATTATCCTGCTGGTTGACAACTACTGTGCATTTTTTGAATAGTTGAGTTTTGTGTAGCATGAGAATTTAGTTGACTACACTATCCTTATGCGATTGATTCATGCAAATGACTGCCTCCTATGTGACGTGTTTTGCCAAGGGCTGGGGTATATAAGAGGATAATGAT
Source organism: Gorilla gorilla gorilla (assembly GCF_029281585.2). Lineage (NCBI taxonomy): Eukaryota > Metazoa > Chordata > Mammalia > Primates > Hominidae > Gorilla > Gorilla gorilla. The sequence continues at coordinate 81,169,029 of NC_086017.1, read as the reverse complement.
GTGTGTTTCTTACTATTTTTGAGGCATAAGCTAATTGATTCGAACTGCCTGTTTTCTGAGGTCTTGTTCTACCTGGCTTTGGAATGGGGTTAATGTTCTTTATTTCCTTCTGTGGGATAAAATACCTACCAATGCAAAATTGTCATCAGGAAGGGTCATATAATTTCATTAACTAAGTTCTCATAATATTCTATGTATGTTACATACATAGAATAGAAAGTTCTTATGAACTTAATTTTTTCTGATTATAAATATAAAACCGTCTCATTATGGGGAATTTGCAATTATAGAAAAGTAGACAAATGCAAAAATAAAAGTAATTTAGACTCCTGACCCTGAAAATAACATATATTTCCTTCTATTCTTTTTTTAATGGAATGTACATATAGTTAACAAAATTGTAGCCATACAGTATATAGTATTTGTGTATCCATTTTTTTTTTTAAATTTAGTGTTTCATGATGAGCATTTTCCTGTGTCATGAAGTGTTCTTAAAGACATCTGGAATGGTTGTATACCACATCATCCTTTCAGATACAATAAAATTTAAAGAACTATTCTTCAATGTTGGGTATTGACACCATGTCCAGTTTTCCTGTAATACGTTGCAATTGGCATATTTGTACACAAGTATTTGTCTTTTCTTTTTTTGAAACAGGGTCTCCTCCATTACCCAGGCTGGATTGTAGTGATGATTATAGCTCACTACAGCCTTGATCTCTCAGGCTCAAGTGATCCTTCCACATCAGCTCCCGAGTAGCTTAGACTTCAGTTGCACACACCACGTCCAGCTAATTTTTATATTTTTTATAGAGACGGGTTTTTGCCATGTTGCCCAGGCTGGTCTCGAACTCTTGGGCTCAAGTGATCTGCCCATCTTGGCCTCCCAAAGTGCTGGGATTACAGGCGTGAACCACTGTGCCTGGCATATTTGTCTATTAATTTGCTTTTCTTTAGATGTATTCGAGGGGGGAAAATCAGTAGAAGAACAGTTATGTAATTCTTACAAATTCTCCATGTGTCTTGCCATCTTGCTTTTTCTCATCCTATCAGTACTGGATGAGAATGTTTATTTCACTGAACTTTACCAAAGAGTTTCAACATTTTTTTGTTATCATTTAAATCATAGGAGAAAAAGGTGTATCTTATTTTTAAAAATTTTTATTTAATTCTTTGATTACAAATGAAGTCCCAGAAGTTGTATTTGTTTCTTTAGGCTGTTCTTAATTGTTCATTGGAACAGCCAGGGTTTGAAGGAGTGGGGATACTGGGAAAGCCAGGGTGATGAGAAAATAGGAAAGGGGTCTTGTCATTGGGAGGCCACTATACCAGTGGCCCTTGTACCAGGACTAATATGGTACTTTGAAGCTTTAAATTCATTTCTTTATTCACCAGATAATTATTGAGTGCTTACTTGTTCTGGACAAGTAAGCATTCAATAATTTTAGGCATCCAGGATACATCAGTGAACAAACAAACATAAAAAAACCAAAAGGCTCTTTTGCAAATTGGGTGGATCAATCTCAGTGTTGTATAGGGAGGAGAAACAACAAATCACTGAGCAATGCACTTAGCACAGTAAGAGTAAGCAGTTGCTGCTATTCTTACAACTTCTGCTATTGCTCTGTTATCGTCAGCAGCTAAAATAAAAAAGTGTTGTCATCCATATCCCTTCAGGAGTCTCCCTGTCACATGGAGGACACACTGTCATGTAGGTCCTGTCCTCTCCAGCCCAAGAAGCTTCTCCCCATTTCTCTTTCAGCTCCTTACTCAATGAGCCAGCATCCTCTGGCCCCATGGTTCCAGAAGCTTTGCAGTAGTGTCCATTTAAGCACTAAGAACCTTGGAACAGGCCTATGGACTTGAGGGAGCACCTGCTGTTTGTATCAGTTTAGAAGGGTGCTGCTGGGGGGTGCGGGTGGGACTCCGGAGTGCACTGGGGGCACTGGGAATTACAGCCCCTCTCTGGGTGTTTGCTCTGTGAGTCCGTAAACCCAAGCAGCTCATTCTTATTCATTCCTGAATGAAGGAATTAGAAAGGAAAGGAAATTGAAAGGAAAGTGCACTTCCTCTCCCTTTCTCAGCCCTTTCTGGGATTTCCCTGCACTCAGCACCAGTGGAAGGCAGATGGGTACCCATGGCCTGGACCATGCTCTGCTTTTTCTCTGTTCTTCCCATTCCTGAGAGTGCACTTAGAAACTGGACTGTTGTTGTGTACTTGTCTGATTCCTGCTACCACCCTTTCAAAACAGGACCAATTTTGTAATGGGAAATTGACTATCTCAGGTGCCGACATGATGAAGGTATAGTTTGTTGTTTGGCACTAGTATGTCTCCAGGCAGGAATGGACTTGGAGTATGCCTTGGCTGAGTTTGGATGCCAGTTCTTGGGCATGGCCTGAATACTTTCAGTTAATTGTCCCCATCTGTGAAACGGGTAGAATGAAAGGACCTGCCTTATAGGAATGCTGTGAAGATGATACAAAGAATAGCATAGGTTGGGAGTTCAGGTTTCCATCTTGGGTTGGGGGCCTGGTCTTGCTATTTGTTAGCTTTCTGATCTTGAGGAAGTAACCAGATTTCTTGAAGCCTTTTTTTTCCTGCAAAAATAGATACTAAACTAGTACATCCCCTGTGAAGTAGTTGAGGATTAACTAAATTTTTTTCAGGTAAAAAGTGCTTAGAGCAATGTTTTATACACAGCAAATGCTCAGTAAATGGCGGCTCCATAACACCAGTAATTTTTATGATTAGCACAGTACATGGAATGTAGTAAGTTCTCAAGGAGGTTCATAATCTTTATTATTAATTAAAAATTCAAGATATGGAAAGTATTTTTAAATATCTTTAATAAATATATATATATTAAGGAGATCCTAATAGGAATAGAAATGAAACAGGCATCCTGGTACTGTCTTTTGGCCCAAAATGGAAAAAATTAAGATCCTAAGTAGAAAGAAATGATTTTTGAATTTTTATGGATAACACTGTATTTGAAATCATCTCTCTCTTCTGCTCATTTCTTACGTGCCACCAGAGAGTAAGGTGTGGTACCACTTAGAGGGATCTTCTGGGCTTATCTTCACTTAGCTTTGTTACAGCTTAGATTTTTTTTTTCCACTCTGTCACCGAGGCTGGAGTGCAGTGGCACAATCTCAGCTCACTGCACCCTCCGCCTCCTGGGTTCAAGCAAGTCTTCCCCTCTCAGCCTCCTGAGTAGCTGGGATTACAGGTGCCCACCACCACACTTGGTTAATTTTTTAATTTTTTTATTTTTTGTATTTTTAGTAGAGACAGAGGTTTGCCATGTTGGCCAGGCCGGTCTTGAACTCCTGAACTGAAGTGACCTGCCTTGGCCTCCCAAAGTGTCGAGATTACAGGCATAAGCCACTGTGCCCAGCCTCAGCTTAGATTTGAGGGATAATAATGTAAAAGGCCAAGCCATTGCCATCCAGATGTTCCTGAGTTCAGAAGGAGAGACCTGGGTTCACGAACTTTTCAGAACTTAAACCATGGACGGAAGTACTGTGAATAGGTTTTCCAGGGCTGTTTGTGAGGTTCATTGGCTCTAACATGATGTTATTTTAGAACTTAACACGTAGAGACTGCATTAAAAGAGCATTAGGCTCTTGACAGGCGTGAGAGCACTTTGCATTGAGCAATGTGGGCAGAAACCATGTCGGTCAGGTATTCACCATGTCCTAAGCTAGATGGGAGGATGTGTGTGTTCTACAGGGCAGGAGCCAGAATCCCTGTCTGTTTGGAAGAACATGAAGAGGGTGCTTTCTTACCACTCAGATGTGTTTTGAGATAGCAGAGGGTTGGCTGTTTGTGGGTACAGTTGGCAGGAATGACCTTGACCCCATTATTATCTGAAGGAGAAAGAGAGAGTGAGTGTGTGCACGCGCACGTGGTTGGTGATAGCGACCCTTTCTTGGAAAACTCCAGAATCTGTCCTTTTCTTTTTCTTTTTTTTTTTTTTTAATTTTTATCTTGAGATATGGGGTCTGACTGTTGTCCAGGCTGGAGTACAGTGACATGATCATAGCTCACTGCAGCCTTGAACTCCCTGGGCTCAGGTGATCCTCTCACCTCAGCCTCCTGAGTAGCTGGGACTACAGGCATGCACCACGACGCCTGGCTACTTTTTCTTCTTCTTTTTTTTTTTTTTTTCTTTTTTTTTTTTGTAGAGAAGGGGCTTTGCCATATTGCCCAGGCTGGTAGGATCTGTCCTTTTTAACAAGGAATTAGAAAGGGCTGCTTCGTATATCTTCATGACACCTAACAAGCTGTTTTCTCTCTTTGTTCCTTCAGACATGCATGCAGTTTAATTTTTCTTTACCTATACAGGATAACTCTTATCATAACAAACAAACAGTAAGGAACACATAAATACGAAAGCAAACATTACCATAAATTCCCCCCCAGGATCACAACTGGGACCATTTTGGAGACCATCCTTCTAAACATTTGTCTCTGCTCACTGATTATGGAATAGACCTGGGCCGTCCAATATGGCAGCCAGTTACCATAGGCAGCTCTTGAGAAGTTGAAATGTGGCTAACCTGAATTATTTTGAAAACAAAAAAAAAAGATATTGTAGGCTGGGCATGGTGGCTCACACCTGTAATCCCAGCACTTTGGGAGGCTGAGGCGGGTGGATCACTTGAGGTCAGGAGTTTCAGACGAGCCTGTCCAACATGGTGAAACCCTGTCTCTACTAAAAATACAAAAAAATTAGCCGAGCATGGTGGTGGGCACCTGTAATCCCAGCTATTCAAGAGGCTGAGGCAGGAGAATCGCTTGAACCAGGGAGGCGGAGGTTGCAGTGAGCTGAGATCGCACCACTGCACTCCAGCCTAGGGGACAAAGCAAGACTCTGTCTCAAAAAAAAAAAAAGATATTGTAAAATACTGGATAATTTTGGGTGTTGATTATAGGTTAAAATGATGATAATATTTTAAATATATTGGATTAAAACATACTATTAAAATTGATTCATTCACTTCATTTTACTTATTAAAAAGTACCCATTAGAACAATTTAAATTACATTTGTGGCTTGCATTCTATTTTTTTTTTTTTTTTTTTTGAGACAGCGTCTCACTCTGTCGCGCAGGCTGGAGTGCAGTGGTGCAATCTCAGCTCACTGCAACCTCTGACTTCCGGGTTCACGCCATTCTCCTGCCTCAGCCTCCCGAGTAGCTGGGACTACAGGCGCCCATCACCACGCCCAGCTAATTTTTTATATTTTTAGTAGAGACAGGGTTTCACTGTGTTAGCCAGGATAGTCTCGATCTCCTGACCTCGTGATCCGCCTGCCTCAGCCTCGCAAAGTGCTGGGATTACAGGTATGAGCCACTGCGCCTGGCCTGCATTCTATTTTTATTGGGCAGTTTGGTATAGACACATAACAGTTTTCTCTTGCCAGGAGTATGCTACATTTTTCCTACTTTTTAAACATTTAAAAATGTTACCCATATCTCTCTGTAACAATTGATATATAGCAACATTATTATTACTTTATAGCTATGTATAAATATATCGCAGTTTATCTAACCATTTCCACTTGGTTGGATACACGAGATTGTATACAAAAAGCTTGTATATGCATAGTTGCAAGCCTGTCTATTTCCTAAGGACTGTTTCTCAACCTCAGCTTATTTTTGTTTGGGGCTGACTAGTTTTTTCTTGTGGGAGACTGTGCTGTGATTTGTGGGATATTTTGCAGCATCCCTGGTCTGTACCTGCTAGATGCCTATAACTCTGTTCCCCACTCACCACCCCTGCCCCATGCATGACAGGGAAAAAATATCCCCAGACATTGCCAAGTGTCTTATGGAGGAAAAAATTGCCCTAGTTGAGAAGCACTAATTTAGGGCAAATTACCAGATTGGAACATGCTGGGTGAAAAGCTATGTGTATTTGAATTTGATAAACATATATTGATTTATATTGAAATTTTATGTATATATTCCTCAACTCTTTTCTGGAACAATGGTATCAATTCCTATTTCTTTCTTTTTTTTTTTTTTTTTTTTTTGAGATGGAGTTTCACTCTTGTCACCCAGGCTGGAGTGCAATGGCGTGATCCTCCCAGTTTCAAGCAATTCTCCTGACTCTATCTCCCAAATAGCTGGGATTACAGGTGCCTGCCACCACACCCAGCTATTTTTTGTATTTTTAGTAGTTTTAGAGTTTCGCCATGTTGGCCAGGCTGGTCTCGAACTCCTGACCTCAGGTGATCCACCCGCCTCGGCCTCCCACAGTGCTGGGATTACAGGCCTGAGCCACCATGCCCGGCCCCAATTCCTGTTTCTATCAAGAGTAACAAAGATCCTCATTAAAGGCCTCTAAGAGATTTATGAAGGCGCGGCTGGGTATTATTTAATTGGTATTTTACTTGTTAGGAATTGTTTGTTTGTTTTCGAGATGGAGTCTCGCTCTGTCGCCCAGGCTGGAGTACAGTGGCATGATCTCTGCTTACTGCAAGCTCCGCCTCCCACGTTCAAGTGGATTCTCCTGCTTCAGCCTCCTGCTTAGCTGTGATTACAGGTGCATACCACCATACCTGGCTAATTTTTGTGTTTGTAGTAGAGATGGGGTTTCACCATGTTTGTCAGGCTGGTCTTGAACTCCTGACCTTGTGATCTGCCTGCCTCAGCGTCCCAAAGTGCTGGGATTACAGGTGTGAGCCACCATGCCCGGTCAGAAATTTGTTTAATCAAATTGCTGCTTTCATGAGACCGGCTGTTTTAAGCACCAGGATGGAGGCAAGCTGGGTTTTTTTCTGGGAAGCCAGCTTGGTAGTGAGATACCATAGACCACCTTTTGTAGCCTACTGTCCAGTGCTTCTGTGCTCATAAAGGAGGGAAAGATGGAGAACATCAGAGAAGACAACTCTCTTACTCCTTTTTTTAATTTATCTAAGACTTTTCTGACTGTAAAAAACAGGAATAATATCAAAAGCTATTGATGACAGTAGCTAATTATTGAACGTTTGCTGTGTGTCAGGCCCTGCTTAATGCCTTTATGTATAACTTCATTGAAACTTCAGAAAAATCTGGTTTCTCTGGGTTATGTAGGGGCTACTGTTTCCCACAGGCACAGAGAGGGGGCCAGCCATTCACCCAGCATGCCCAGGTCACGTCCTTCCTGTGTGTGTTATGGCCAGGACTTGAAGTAGGCAATCCAAGTGACCACACTTTTCATTTTCTCACGCTTTGATCACATATTTGGGCTTTTCCTGTGTGCCAGCCACAGCATTCTTTGCTGAGTTTATATTAGTGAGCCAATGAAGACAAAACTGGGCCCTCAGAGAGCTGTGATCCTGCCACCTTACCCCACTCTAGGCAACAGAGTGAGACCTCAACCCTAAAAAAATTTAATTAATTAATTAAATAAATACTCCAACAGCATTTTTTTTTAACTGGGGAAAATACCTCTATGAAGGTAAACAGTTTAGTTGAGATGAAAAGGAGTCAGACGTGTAAGGATTAGAGAAAGATCATTCAATGTCGAAGCAGCAACTAATGTCCAGTCCTCCAGATGGGAGTGAACTTGGCATGCTTGAAGCAAAGAAATAAGGCCTGCATGGCTGGAACATAATATGCAGGGAGGAGTTAGAGGCTGCAGTCATCAGACTGATGCATGTGGCAAGAGGCTATTGTAGAGCATGCTGTCATTTGGACTGTGGTGTTGATAGTGGACAGGCAAGGAAGAGGAAGTCTTTAAAACTGTCCAACGACACATGAATGGATAAAGAAATTGTGCTGTATATATGCAATGGAATAATATTCAGCACTAAAAAGGAATGAAATCTTGTCATTTGCGGCAAGATAGATGGAACTGGAGGACATTGTTAAGTGAAATAAGCCAGGAAGAGAAAGTTAAACACCGCGTGTTCTCACTCATATGTGGAAGTTTTAAAAAAAAAAAAAAGTTCAGCCAGGTGCAGTGGCTCATGCCTGTAATCCCAGGACTTTGGGAGGCTGAGTCGGGCAGATCACGAGGTCAGGAGATCGAGATGATCCTGGCTAACATGGTGAAACCCCATCTCTACTAAAAATACAAAAAATTAGCTGGGCGTGGTGGCGGGCGCCTGTAGTCCCAGCTACTCGGGAGGCTGAGGCAGGAGAATGGCGTGAACCCGGGAGGGGAAGCTTGCAGTGAGCCAAGATCGCACCACTGCACTCCGGCCTGGGCGACAGAGTGAGACTCCGTCTCTAAAAAAAAAAATAAATAAAAAGTTGATCTACTTAAAAAGTAGAACAGAGGATACTAGAGCCTGGGAAGTGTAGGGGGAACGGAGAGATTTGTTAAAGGATACAAAATTATAGCTAGGTAGGAGGAATAAATTCTGTTGTTCTATACCACTGTAGGCTGACTGTATAGTTAACAGCAATACATAATTAGTCTCAAACAGCTAGAAGGAGGATACTGAACATTCCTAACACCCCGAAATGATTAATTTTGAGATGACAGATGTGCCCGTCACTCTTATGTGATCACTGTGCATTATGTGTACTGAAACACTGTATCTATGCATCACCATGCATATATACAGTTATTGTTTGTTAATTAAAAAATAAAATTTTAAAAAGGATATACTTAGGGGTTAAAATTAGGCAGCAGTCACTGATGGATAGAGTAAGGGATGTGAGAGTGAGGGAATGGTTAATGATGCCACCTAGATTTCTGATGTGACCATGTCTGATGGAGATATTGGCTGAGTGAGTAGCGTGTTGAGAGAGTCCTAATGTGGAGTTGGAAGATAATGAAACTGGATTAGACACATCCTAGATTTTTCAGGGAAGAACCGTTTCCATTTTTTTTTTCTCTCTTATAACCAGAAATGCCAGAAATTCCTATATTATAGGACCAAAACTGAGCTCACAGACTACCTTTTGAACCTTGTACTCAGAACGACTTAGTCTTCTAAGTCCTGATACTTCATCCAGAAAACATCATTACTGAAGACCACGCAGAGAAAGTAACCCTATAGCTTAGAAAAGGGAGAACATGAGAAAGCAGCCAAGTGTCACTACTCCATACTTTCTCACAAGTCTGCAGAAATTGCTTGGAAAAATAAATTGTGCATTTCATAATGCAGAAACCTGATTTCTTTTTAATCATTGGCTTTTTGGGTGTTTGCTGATTTTTTTCAGGCTTGTTAATTTGTGCTGTGTCTACCCGTCATTTGTGCAAATTAGCGTGGCTTAACTATAAATGAAAATGTCAAAGTTATTACATTATTTAAAATTGAAGAATAATTAGACTGGAGGAAAACAGGCTAAAAGAATGCTGCAGGATATGTTAAAGGTAGGAATGGACAGGGAAACACAACAAAACAAAACAAACAAAACAAAAAAACGAAGAAGGGATAAGCATGAGAGGATGGGGAACCACTCCCGTAACCTCCAGGGACACGGGCATGTGATTACTACATTGTGTAACTCTAATAATACGGCGCATGCCCAGAAGCCTCACATACACCACTAAGTATAGGTTCAAATGATTTTCTTCCAGGCCTTTAAAAAAGGTGGTGGGGGAATATTTTACAAGGTTGTTTGCATTCTGCAGTAGAATTGTGCCTCGGTATGTTTTGTTCTCAGCGTCCATCAAAGACACCTGCTTGTCTGAACCTATCAGAAAACTGCCAAAACAAAACAAATTAAGAAAAGTGAAAGGGAAGCCCAGGTGTAGGGTACATGAGGTGGGAATGGGGATTAATTCTTCCAGCTGTTAGGGTTGTTGAGTCTGTTAGATCACAAATGCAGTAGGGAAAAGCGCCTGTTACTTCTAGGGACTTATACCCACCCAGGTGATAAAAGGCCTGTGTTCATGGTTGTAACTTGTAACATTATCTGTGGAGGCAAAAGCAAATAAATTCCATAAATGTCTGTCAGGAGGGAATTGCTAAATTATGGTCCATCCCCAGGATGAGGGACACTCAGGGACATCACTACACAGCTGTTAAAAAAGAACGTACACCTGTAGGTACTGGTACAGAAATATCTCCAATATATATTAAGTGACCAAGTGGGTAAATAGAATACTATTTGGATGAAGTGGGAGAAAAAGAAATATACATACAAAATACTTATGTGATTGTATTGTGTACAGAATATTTTTGGAATAGAGAGACAAGAAACTGGCAACAATGGATGCCTTTGGGAAGGGAAACTGGTAGTTGCCAGGGGCTGTGGAATTTATTCTTGCTTACCTCTTTGGTGCTGTTTAATTATGTGTATATGAGTATAATATGCATTTAAACGTAGCTCTAGAATGGCAAAGAGCAAAGTGTTACTACCTAAAGGGTCAACAAGCCCTGCTACAATTGATCAGATACTGAATTTTGATAATCTCTCTTTTAAATCCTTGCTTTTAACAACAGTGAAAATCAGTAAGATTGCTGATTGATTTTAGAAACCCAGTGATAAGAAACTGTTGATTTTGCCCAGATCTACCCAGCCTTTACTTCCAGCTTCTGACTCCTGACTTTCGATTCCATATGGCTTGTCTCCTGTAATGCTAAATTATTATCTCCACCTCCGTGGATCACTGTGTTATCGAAAATACTTTTTTAGTTGCATGCCATATAAGACTTAGCCCACACTGGCTCAAGCAAAAAGAGACTTTATTTGATGATATAACTGAATAGGTCAGGTGTAGCCCTGGCTAGACAACCCCATCTTTGCATTTCTCCCCTCTGCTCTCTTCTGAATTGACCCCATTTCTAATAGGACCCCTTTCCTGGTGGTGACGAGCTCCAGCAACTCCATCCTTGTCACCTTGCTGCTCCAAGGAGTGCAGAGAAGGTCTGAGCCTCTTGTCCTGACTCTTCAGGCGTGGCCTTGGGTCATGTGCTTCTAAGGACCATATTTCTTCTTAACGTCCTTAGTTAAGGTGGCCAATCTTGAGGGTTGCCTTTCATTTATCTGTATCTTCTCTTTCCTGTTTGCAACATAGTTAAAATGGATAAATCCCTGAGCTCCTATAGGCCTGGGAACACTAAGATGAATAAAACATGTTTGCAGATCTCAGGAAACTCACGGCATGGTAGACAAGGCACTGGTGCTAGTATGGAAGTCTTTTTTGATGTGAAGTATTCGACCCAAGGAATTGGAAGGGAGGGCTCCTTCATTTCTACTTGGGAAAATTAGTGGAAGACTCCTGAGGGAGGCTACCCTGCAGTGAAGGCTCCTGGGAGGAGTAGGACTTCTTCAGTAGACATGTTAGAGGATTGGGTGAAGCCATTCCAGTCTGAGAAGAGCATGAGCAGACAATTTGAATTATCATCAAGTTGTATTTATCTAGCCTCACAATGGCCCTTGCACTGCCCTCTTCTCATTTTGTAGCCACCATCCACGACCAGACCTTTCAAGGAAATCACTCAATGCTCAGAATAGTAGAGCATTTGATTCCTTCACCATGCATTTGGCATGAAGTCATTTATTACTTTGTATTGTTATTTATTTTTCTCCCTCCCGCCAGTTTCTTTTTTTGCTCATTGTCTGGGCTGCACAGTTAGTGCCCTATTATCAAGCAGTCATCCCCCCATTAGCAAAGGGTTGTGTTCCAAGGACAGACTTTGTCATCAGAAACTTTGTTCTCGGATACTGAAATAATGGAGGCGGCGTAGGACTGCATTCAAGGAAGACTGAAGGGGGATGGGCATGTTTGAAAATATCAGCCAACTTTTGTGCTAGAAAACACAATACAGGAGTCTTGAACCTGCCAAGGCAAGGGGATTAGAGGAGAGAAGGAAGCAGTTGAGTTAGGGCTGTGGTAGCAAGGAGGAAGGGTGAGGGCCTGAGCATGTATCGGAGGTGGGAGTCCAATTCGGTTACAGTGGTGTAAGCATCAGATGACACTGCTTCACATAAGCCAGACATGTTTGAAGGAGGACAGGGCCGGATGCAAATTATCATTTGATTGTTAGTTAGACTTGTTCCTTCCCAGTGCCTCTTTGCCAGTATTTCTTGGAAATTGAACTTGAATTCACACAGAACTGATTCCTCACACAAACCTGAATCTGGTCACTCTTAAGTGGACCCCATGGGACACACAAGGACCAGAAGGAAGAAGGATGTGCACCTTACTGCCTCTGCTCGTTGTACAAGAGAGGGGATTGAACAGCAGAGAGGGAGCCAGATGGATGCACACACACGAGTGTGAGGCCTCCCCTTAGTCCTAATTCATGTACAGTGAGAAGTTAGGAGGCTCTACTGGGGGAGGGAGAGAGCAATTTCCCTTCTCCAGATGCTGCACCTTCCTAACCATGGAAGACCATGGCCTTGAGACGGTTGCCTCCAGGTCCAGAAATAAGCTAGACCTGAGCTTTCCCCTAGCAGTTCTGGAAGAGATGTCACCCTTGAAAAGTTATCTGCAGCAATCCTGGAAAGACTTTCCAGTCAAAAAAATGACCAAAGTCAGGTGATCCTAATAAGGGGCAGAGCTCTTTCTCCCAGTTAGTTAGGAACAGTGGACAATATGAGTGTCTTTTCTTTGGTGTAACGCTTGGCTGCAGCCCAGTGACATTAAAGGGTTGCTAGTCAATGAGAATAAAGGACTGAGAAATGAATTTCTAGTTTTGAAGGAAAACAAGGGACTAGGGACCTGTGTGAGAAGACCAGGGGATCAGATACCCGGGGTGGGGGGCCGGGGGGTAAATGTGGGACACAGGCATGGAAGCTTCTAGGTCTTCTCTATTACTGAGGCCACCTTCTGTTACTTGTCCTCCTGAAATCCCCCACCCCTAGTATATTGCAAGACCCATGGGAGCAATATGGTAAGGGCCATACTGGTTTTGCTCACCACTCTTGGGTATAATTCTACACGGAGCCTCAGGAGGACATCGAAGTTGACCCACCCGGGATGCCGAGGACACTGCTGAGAGAAAATTGTGCGTATTATTTCTCATTTTCATTGCTGAATTTCCCTAGTAATCTATTTATCAAACTTTGACTCTTCCTTCTCCTGTAATTGGTGATTCTTTTGCACAAAAGAACCCCATTATTCCATGTGTATAGAATGTTGATAGATATAATACTGCCTTGTTCGGTGGTTGTTTTTTGGGTGTATGCCTTATCTTCAAGTCACTCTAAAATCCCAGTGGGTAGAGAACCTGTCTATTAAGACTCTTTTGATTCCTGATTTAGAATGTATAATAGGTGCTTTATGATTGATTATTTCCCCAGTGAGACTCTTAAGCTTTTTTGAGTACAAGAACAATGCCTTATATGTATTCATCGCCCCTGCCAATATTTTACACATAGTAGGTCTTGTCCTAGAGGCAGAACCAATTTGGACAGCAGTTTTAACAATTCAGACACCCTGTAAAATGTTGCTTCTGTAACAATCCATGGCTTTGGACTTAAGCCCAGTGAAAGCACATTAGTGGTTATGAGTTTCTCCCTGTAAGGTTTTTCTCTTTGTCTCCTTTCTATTTTTTGGTACGTGAGCAGCCTCTGTCTCTCTGTAGGGAAGCAGCAGACAGCTTCAGTGAGTACAAATGTTATATTCACATGTGGAACATAGCCCCAGAGATAATCATATGTACCAGTGATCCGTCAGTAGATTCTAGTACACGTATGGTTCTTTTATCAAAGGAATTAAGTTCTCTTGATGTGTTAAAAAACAGTACTTTTTTGGCCAGCTCTGGAGTGGATGAATAGGTGTTTGGATGTCTGTCTAGATTGACAGCTTTAGATTGCTTTTTTCCTGAAATCTGGTAATTCCAGATTTACAGTGAATTTTCTCTTAAGTTGTGTTTTCAAGTGATCACACCGAATTGGTGGGCAGCAGTTCTTTCTTTTACCAAAAAAGTAAAATTATCGTTACACTTTTTATTAACAAAACTAATTCTTTAAGAAGTCTTTGTTAATTTTTTGTCTTTTCTCTCTCCCTACATTTGTATTTGTCTACCACAGATCTTTAGATATGTTTCTGTTGGAAGGAAGTATTCTTTTTTTTTGAGACAGAGTCTCGATCTTGTCACCCAGACTGGAGTGCAGTGGCATTATCTGGGCTCAGTGCAACCTCCACCTCCCAGGTTCAAGCAATTCTCCTGCCTCAGCCTGCCAAGTAGCTGAGATTACAGGTGTGCGCCAGTACACCCGGCTAATTTTGTATTTTTAGTAGAGTCGGGGTTTCACCATATTGGCCAAGCTGGTCTCGAACTCCTGACCTGAGGTGATCTGCCCACCTTGGCCTCCCGAAGTGCTGGAATTACAGGCGTGAGCCACCACACCCAGCTAGAAGTATTCTTTAAATAGATGGGTGCAGTAGCATTTACTTCATATCTTGCACCTGGGAGGGAGAATATAACTTGCCTAATGGCATAATAATTGATTTCCCCCCTTGTCACTTTAGAATAAGACTTTATAACGCCCCCAGAAAGAGTCGAAGATGAAACATGACAAACCAGAAAAATTTATTGGCCAAGGTGTCCACTCCACTTGGTAACTTTTTGAGGGCCTGATCTGGGGTTATCTGTCCTGTAAGAAGATTAAGATCAACCCAGTTAAAACATGTTGGGCCCCATCCCTGCTAAGACCAGGTTACAGGATAAAACTCTCATCCCTCTTGGTTGTTAAGACGAAATTTTCATTCACTTAAAGCATAAATCCTTTGCATAATATTTTTATGCTAGTTCTTCTCCTGTGTGTAAACCTTTATTTGGCGCCTTCTCTCTTCTGTGGGATTGACTTTTTAGGGCAAATGAGAATTTTGAAGATAATTACTCTCCTCCTCCATTCCTGTATCTTTAACAACTGCCAGGTCCCAGTGACACTTTGATAAAATGTTTTTAGAGCCAGTCACTTGTGTTGCTGTGGTCTGCCTTGTCGTAGAGGCACATCATTTTTGCACATCAGTATTAACAATTCAAACACCCTGAAATGCTAATAGCACTAGTAAGCTTTTAATTCCGTGGAATTTATTGCTTGCTGTGTTTCCATGAATTTATAACGCTTTGATTCTTAAGAGCCCCATTTAATCAGTTTTGCCTGGCATCGAACATAATAAACAACTTGCTGGTGAGAAAGTGCCACTTGGGGAGGCTGCTAACAAGGAAGTTAAATGCTTCTGCCACGAGCAGTTTCTTCGCTGTATTTTTCATGAGCTGTAATGTACTTTGCTGGCTTCAGAGCGGTGGTTAAACACAGTGACAAACCGAACCCACTCCAGCACTCGGAAACTCAGACTTTGCTAGGTGCTTTGGCAAAAAGTATGGAAGAAATCAACACTTTCAGCCTTTTTTCCCCTGCCTCTAACTTAATGGTTTCTAATACTTTTTCATTATCTTTACCTTAATCTCTTAGCATATGATTTATGGACTGGAATGGCGAGTGATATCAGTGGGCAAAAACAATCATTAGAGGCTGTTAAGGAACATTTATTGTTTATTTGGCTACCTGTCTATAAAAGTACACATGAAGGCCCTAATAGCAAAATATCAAATTATCAAGTGCTTTAAAGCAGAAAATGTCATTTGTTTCTCAAAACTGCACCAACTTTATATAATTGCCCTTTTAATTATCCCTAGTGGCCCATGAAATTTGCAAAATAGAGCATCAAAGGTTTGATTTACTTACATGTTGCACTTTGGCGGGATTCTTAACGAATATTGTTTAGTACTAATGCTGAGATGGAATTCGTAAATGTTTATAGTGAGGGACTTAGAAGAGTGGGGAGGCCAGTAATAAAACTGAATCAACTGGGTTCTTCAAGATGGAACAATATGGCCATGTTCTTGGGCCTAACATTTTGAAAAATTCTTTTTATAGTGGAATTTTATTTTTAATTCAGGTCTAGATGAATACACATTAAGTTTAGTTTTGCAGAATCTTTTTTTTTCTGCCTAGCTATCTTATTACTTTCCAAGGGCTTTTGAGGAGTAATTTGTTGTTTCCTGGCAATTTCGGATTAAAATCACCTGTTTCTTCATAAATTGTCATCTTCAAGGTAACATTGAGAATTGGATCTCTGAAATCTCATGTTTTCGAGATGATTTTTATAGCTGCAGACCTGTGAGCTGATTCTAGACTGAGAGTGGAAGTTTTGTGTGCATCATCATGTGCCATTTAATGAAAAAAAAAAACAAAAAACCCCACTCTGAGTAGCTGTGAGTCCAGGAAGGGCCTGCATGGGTAGTGGTGCCACTGCAGAGTGAAGTTTCTATCTGTCTACGTTCATTTACCTTCCCAGGTTTTTGTCTTCCTTCTGCACAGATGAACCACGAGGCTACATGTTGGGTAATAAAAGAAGTAATGATACAGGCTGGTGATAGGGAGACCCTGGAATTTGATTCCAGGCTGGCTCAGTGGGCACAGGAAGCTCTCTCTTAATATCTCAGTGATGGAGATATTAAATCATCCTGGTGGATAGGTGGACACCTGTGGAACATCACTTGTTAGACGTCCCCAGGTTGACAGCACACCAGCGATAACCGCCCTTTGGGTGTGGTATGCCTGCTTGCATCTTCCCAGCCCGCTGATGAGAATGTCACAAGGGACAGAATCAGGGGACTAACAGAAGTCTGTAAGATTACATCTCTCATTTCCCCTTTATCTACCTGTCTTATCGCTTGGTCAGAGGGGCTGGCATGATGTGTCTCCAAGAAAACCATGTTGGTTGTTGCCTGATAACTTTTTCTCAAAGTGATGGTAAAAAGATTGTTTCCCCTCAGTATCGCCCCTGGTGTGGAAGAGAAGAAGATCGGTTTTAATTACTTGGCTCATCAGTTTTTGAAGCTTCTTCATTATATTCCACTACCCCCTCAACTTTCCCAGTCTTCTGGGGCTTTTCCTGCCCCTTGGAATCTCGGAAATACATTTGTCAGTTCTCAAGCATTTTGGAATACTTTGTCTTTGTCCTTGGGATGTGACTGTATCTGATTTTTAGAATTATTTTCCGCCTCCTTCATCTAGCTGATGGCAATTTAGAAGCTGAAATAAATTAGCCAGGCGAGGTGGCGGGCGCCTGTAGTCCCAGCTACTCAGGAGTCTGAGGCAGGAGAATGGCGTGAACCCGGGAGGCGGAGTTTGCAGTGAGCCGAGATCGTGCCACTGCACTCCAGCCTGGGCGACAGAGCGAGATCTGTCTCAAAAAAAAAAAAAAAGAAAAGAAAAGAAAAAAAAAGAAGCTGAAATAATTTTAAAATCATTAAAACACAGACTTTTTTTTTTTTTTTTTTTTGAGACGGAGTCTCGCTTTGTCACCCAGGCTAGAGTACAGTGCTGTGATCTCAGCTCACTGCAACCTCCATCTCCCAAGTTCAAGCGATTCTTCTGCCTTAGCCTCCCGAATAGCTGGGATTACAGGCACCCACTACCATGACTGGCTAATTTTTGTGTTTATAGTAGAGACAGGGTTTCACCATATTGGCCAGGCTGGCCTCGAACTCCTGACCTCAGGTGATCTGCCTGCCTCGGCCTCCCGAAGTGCTGGAATTACAGGCATGAGCCACTGCGCCCGGCCCAACACAGACATTTTTAAGTAATCTGTTAACCCTGTCTACCAGAAGTGATAATATTTGCCTGGTTCAACCTCTTTTATCTTATATAATTTTACATAATTACATCTGCCACCCTTACCTATTGTGTCTTTGCAAACTGTGTCTCTATTCTTGCATTTTTAGCTCCATGACCTTGTCCTTCCTTATATAATCGCTTTTGTTTTTGGTCCTCAACATCATCAAAGTGATTTCCACCTGTTTGCCATTTCTACTTGCAGATGCAGTTCTATGCTCAGTCACCTTGCAGCCCTCAAGGACATGACTCTTGTCTTTCCATGACCTCTCTTGGATGCTTCAAGAACATCTAGCCATCGAGTCCTTTCTTTTAGATTTCTTTCCATCTGGATCTACTGTATACTTATTTAAATTTTTCTAATATTGAACCTCTTTGTAAGAAAAAAGGACCACTCAAAAGTAGAGAGACACCTGGGCCACTTCCATTGCTTCAGAGCTCCTAATACTAATCTTTAATGCAAAGGCAAAACAGATTTACAAAATTTATGGTATATTCTCAATGTTTAACTCAAATGTTTACACACACACACACACACACTCTCTCTCTCTCTCTCTCTCCCATAAAATGCAGCGTGATAATAATGTGACTCACAGGATTTATTCAAAACATTACTTCTGATGTATTGAGGTGATGTGGCCCAATAATGGATCTGCAGGTTCAAGTTCTTTGATGAAGGATTAAATTCACTCCTGTCACTGTGTATCTGTGATGGGAGGTTAAATCTGATTTGGAGAGAGCATTGAAAGTCCAAAACTGCAGCCATAAAAAGAATGAAATCATGTTTCTTACTGCAACATGGATGGAGCTGGCGGCCATTATCGTAAGTGAAATAACTCAGAAACAGAAAATCAAGTACCACATGTTCTCACTTACAAGTGGGAGCTAAACATTGGGTACACACGAACATAAAGATGGAAGTAATAGACACTGGAGACCCCAAAAAGGGGGAAGGTGAGGGTTAAAAAATTACTTAGTGGATACAGTGGTCCCTATTTGGGCAGTGGGTTCACTAGCAGCCCAAACTTCAGCTTTATGCAATAAATCTATGCAACAAACCTGTACATATACCCCGAATCTAAAATAAAATAACAAAAATATAAAAATAAACAAAAGTTGGGGGCCAGGCGTGGTGGCTCATGCCTGTAATCTCAGCACTTTGGGAAGCTGAGGTGGGCAGATCACTTGAGGTCAGGAGTTCAAGACCAGCCTGGGCAACATATGGTGAAACGCTGTCTCTACTAAAAATACAAAAATTAGTCATGCATGGTGGCGGGCACCTGTAGTCCCAGCTACTCAGGAGGCTGAGGCAGGAGAATTGCTTAAACCTGGTGGGCAGAGGTTGCAGTGAGCTGAGATCAAGCCACTGTGCTCCATCCAGCCTGGGCAACAGAGTGAGACTCTGTCTCAAAAAAATAGACAAATTTAAAAAAATAAACAAAAGTCCAAAATTATGGCCCTTTGTGGATGTGAGTCCTGGGCTAGGTGGCTTTCTCACCTTGCCTCAAGGCTGTCACATTTCCAGACACCTATGTACTCTCTTTCTCTCTTCCTGGCTTGCTTGCTGTGTTAACTCTTCATCCATCTTTGCAGCGCTAGCAAATTCTTCCTTAGTGGTAAAACTTGAACCCACCATCTGATGGGTTTCGGGACCAGGCACCATTCCCGCACTGTGTGCCTGGTTGGTCAAGACGACACCAAGTCATTAGACCTGGATGGCCTCTTGCACTTTGGAGGTTTGCTCTCAACTTTTGGCACCCTTGTTTCCTGAGGTGTGAAATGAGCTCCTGCCTTTTGATACCTGAAATGTGACCTTCACTTTTTGCGCCCCCTCCTACGTGATTCCAATGAGGTTTGTCTTTGGGTGATTGTCACTTGGTTCTCAGTTTCCTTCATACTCTTATCAGTTCTTTTGGAGTCGGTCCAGCGCGTCATGTGCCCATGCCTGTTGCTGTAAATCATCACTGCACCGTGAACATGTGTACATTACTAGGGCAAGAGCTAGCCTGGGAAACCTAAGTCTGCACATTTTCCGCCGTGTTGCATGTTTTCTGTTCTCTGCCTCTGTGTGTGTGCAAGACGGAGAGACAGGCTATTTGTCAAGTCAGCTAGTTGCCTAGGTATCTTTGTCTCACATCTGGCTGTTTCCTCCTAGAGAACCATCCAGTTGGCTTTCCAGGCCTGGAGGTGGGCTAATGGGTGAGTGAATATTAGCAGTGGGTGTTCCTTATCTCTTCGAGGATTTGCCTCAGAGTTCACTACCAAGGGATTTCTGGAACTAGGAGCCATTCTTTACATCAGTTCTTGAGTCTTCTTTGATATCAGGGGCAAAATGATCCCTTCTCTTTTCTTTCTTATATCCTGTGCTTTGTCTCCTGGGTGATTTCTCTTCAGGTCAGTTGTGGGAGGTGCCTAGAACAACGCTAACATGGGGCTCAGTAAGTTTGGCAGATATAGTTGCTTTTGGCCAAGGTTGTTGCTGTTAGACCAAAGAGAAACAGTCCAGAAATTTCTTGAGAGAGAAAAGAAGGTAGAATGTGTTGTTTTCTCTTTCTGTATTTCCTCCCCCAGTCACCTATAGATTCCTGGAATTAGAGCTGGCACTTCACAGAACAGAGCTGGACTTGCTCTGAAGCTTACAGCTGGAACCTCTGAGTGTGTATATGTGCAGACTCTAGAATCAGATGAGCCAGACTGCATTCCAGCTCAGCGCCTTTCTCGCTATGTGATCTTGTGCAAGCTGCCTGACCTCTCTATCTCTTTTCTCAACTGTATAATAGGGGGAAATTGTACCCATTTTTAAAAAGTAGCTGTGAGAATTAAATCCAATATTGAATATAAAAGCAGTAGAGCCTAGTGTATAATGAACACTCAATAAATGTTACAGTTATTTTTCATATTGATAGGAGTACCCAATACAAGACTGTTATCAGTGGCGTAATTCTTTACCTCCAGCTGAACTACAGGGTGATAATGGTTGAATGGAGAGTTTTGTGTTTGGAAACTCAGAGTAGAAGACAGATGACAAGGATGCCGGGAACCTCCCTGACCCTCTAATATAGTGCTCAGCAAACCAGCCAGGGAGGATAGGATAGGTGATAAAGCAATTAGGAAATCTAATCAGATCCCTCCAAGTGGCAATGTTTTCTGAAGTCTAAGGACTTAAGAATTGAACTGATTTCTCTAAAACGCCATTCATGGCTCTCCATTCCTGATATCAAGATTTTATGAGTCTTGCATTTCTCATCCTCATTTGAGTGCACTCTGGAATTATGGATTTTATATTTGCTGGCGGTTTACCATAAATAAGCCTTGGGTCTTGTGAATTGATGTGTTTTGAAAAACATGGCTTTTGTTTAGCTTTCCAGTCTGGGTACAATAATCTCTTCTTTCTAGAAGTCATTCCAGGGCAAGTCTTCAGGATGTTTGGTTTCCATGATAAGGTGATAAACATGGATGGCTTGATCTTGGAGCCACCAAACTACATTGAGCTTTAAATTCTCCATTGGGTACAATGGTTACATGCTTCTTACCCTAAAACTCTGGACTTACAAGTCATAGTTGTATGTAAGTATTAAATTCACTGAATGAGATTTTTCTCTAGACAGATATCCTTTCTGAATCTGGGTTTCCTGGCTGGGTGCAGTGGCTCACTCCTGTACTTAACAACAATTTGGAAGGCCCAGGCAGAAGGATTGCTTGAAGCCAAGAGTTCGAGACCAGCCTGGACAGGAAAGTGAGACCTCATCTCTAATTAAAAAAAAAAAAAAAAATTAGCTGGGAGTCATGGCATGTGCCTGTAGTCTCAGCTATTCAGGAGGCTGAGTCAAGAGGATCATTTGAGCCTGGGAAGTCGAGGCTGTAGTGAGCCGTGAATCACTCCATTGCACTCCAGCCTGGGTGACAGAGTGAGACCCTATTTCAGAAGAGAAAAAAAAGAGGAATATAGATTTTCTCTGAGTATGGTCAACCTGATCATTATTATTATTAAGTAATTTTGCAGTAGAGCTTTGAAGTGAGTGAATCTCCACAAAGGAGTAGCTTAAGTATGGCTGGAACTTGAGTAGGTGGAGCAGCCTTATGTAGAAACATAGGTAGTGAAGCATAGGCACCTTCCTCAAGGGTCAGGAACAGAGTTCACTCCTGCACACCTCGCACATCACAAAAGATCTTGCTTGTAGGACATGATATACATAGTTGTTGAACACTGACTGAGAAGGAAGGTCAAGCATTTAATTCAGGCCCCAGCCTGAGTAGACAGCAAAATTCAAGATAAGCAACAACAGAACAATAAAAACCCAATTCCCCCACATCCGATTTTTATATTCTTTCAGCAGCCGCTGGTATTCCTGGCTTTCGTGGTTTTGCACAGGCTCGGTTTTGTTGTTTTAGTTTTTAAACAGGTTTCAGTTGCTCTCAGTAGGTATTCCACAGGACGGGAAGTCTGATTCTGTCCATGGCTGTGTCCCCTTTGTGCTGCATACACAGCAAAAAGGGCCATGTTTTCTTTCCCTGCACCCTGTGACCTAGCCCAGGGTGAGCATAGAGGTGTTCTGAAGGGCAGGGGTTGGAAAAACACTGACCTTAGTTTTGCTGAGCTACTCCTGATTTGAAATGAATCACTTTCAGGGTCTCCTGAACTCTTCCAGCCACCGTGTGAGAAGCCCTATCTCAGGTGCTTTGGGCATGTTTTACTTTTGCTTTCAAAGGGCTAGCCATTTTGCCAATGGAGTCCCAAGGCCACCCGAAGACTCAGTCCCACAGCTTCTTAGTGGAGCACCTTTGCAACTGCTCAAGATCTACCGGGGTCAGATCATGTAAGTGAGGACCTCACAGAGAGAACACTTGAAAGGTTTCTTTCTAAAACTAGTCACAATACTAGGGTAACCACCCAAGTGTCATTTTTAAAAAGCAAAAGTCAAGCCTCAAATTAGCAGAGCCCCAGTGGAAATCTCTCCTCCAAATCCATTACACAGGAGATGAGCTGGGTAAATACGGAGGACTCTCCCATTTAGACTCTGACCCTCACTCAATGAGGGGAATGATTTGTTTCCCACGTTGGTTCTGTGCCCACCTTTTTGCAAACGTTTTAATTTAAAAGAGGCAGTGATTAATGATGCTTTTGATCTGCTGACTTTTTTTTTTTCTTTTAAAGGGCAGCCTCTTTCTTTTCTACATAAATTTGATGTTGGAAGTAAACCATGAGTATAAAAATTCTATTGCTTATTTATTTCCGGAAGTATTAGAAATCTGCTTAGCCCCTCTCCTCTGCCCCAAAGAGGTCCTAGCTTTGATAGTCATGGTGCAGGCTGGGATCATATCTTCTTTGTATTCTTAGCATTGAGTGTCTGGTATGTAGTTGGGACTTGACACTTTTTTTTTTTTTTTGGAGACAGAGTCTTGTCCTCTTGCCAGGCTGGAGTGCAGTGGCGCAATCTCGGCTCACTGCAACCTCCACCCTCCTGGGTTCAGGCAATTCTCCTGCCTCAGACTCCCGAGTAGCTGAGATTACAGGTGCGTGCCACCATGCCCAGCTAATTTTTGTATTTTTAGTGGAGACAGGGTTTCACCATGTTGGCCAGGCTGGTCTTGAACTCCTGACCTTGTGATCCCGCCGCCTCGGCCTCCCAAAGTGCTAGGATTACAGGTATGAGCCACCGCACTCGGCCGGGATTTGACAAATATTGGTTCAGCAAACAAATGGATGATGAATTAATAAATGATACTTAATAATCAGGACTTGTATGGAGGACAGTTCCAAAAGTATATTTCCAAGTAACTTGTGTACCCTCTTATTGGAAAATGTCGACTATTCCATAGGCTATGAAGTTGGGTTTTGTTTTGAATCTGCAGTGATTCAAATAAGGTAATTCACAATGAAAGATCTTTCTGCCTCTGTCCCCTGGAGAGTAACATCAGTGTGTCTTTCCTAGCCGGGAGATCAGGCCACCAAGAGAGACAGTCATTTTGAAATGTGCGAAAATTTTCACAATTGTTCGAGATCATTTCTCAGTAACACAGCTTTAGTCTACAGAGCTTGCTAACCTGCCTCAGTATTCTGTGTTCTTTTATTGTGGGTAGATAGATGTTGATAAATCAAAAGAAAAAAAAATCTTGTTAATTTCAGCATTACATCAGATCTTAGCAAATGTAGATTTCTATTATAATATTTTGGTCTAACTAGCGGAAATAAAAGTCTGTTTTTCTCTGTGTTATACCAGTTTGCTCAATTTTATGTTTTTTTTAATTTAAATATATGAAAATAATACAAGAATTGGTTTTAGTTCCAGATTGCAGAACTGGAAACTAAAGTTAAAAAAAATCTATTTTTTTTATTAATGTATTTGATATTGTGTTGAAAACTTAGTGATAATTTACTAAAAGTGGCATTATTTATATCGATTTATTAAATACAGAATATAGCCCAAACCTTAATGTGCTGGGAGATAATTACTTAGAATATCCGGCAGCTTTGCGAGAGGCCTGTATTACTTTAAAAGGTATAAATGATAGGTTGTGTAATACCCTACATTCTTATCTTGAACTATATTATCGGGGGCTCTTTCTGTTTTACCTTAATGTGCCCAGGGGACTCCTGCTTAGCTTAATAGGACACCCAAAAGGAGGAAATGCAGAGTTAATGGTTTAACAAATTCTAAACTTTATTACCAATTTGCATTTAGGAGAAGGGCAGATGGTGTGTGGTCGAAAGCTCATGGGACTGTGAGTTGGTAGACTTCTTTTAAAATCCAGCTTTTGCCCCTAACTTTTGGTCTCGGAGACCTCTGTTCTTTAATAACTAGAACTGTGGGCCGGGCGTGGTGGCTCATGTCTGTAATCCCAGCACTTTGGTAGGGTGAGGCGGGCGGATCACAAGGTCAGGAGTTCGAGACCAGCCTGGCCCAGCATAGTGAAACCCTGTCTCTACTAAAAATACAAAAATTAGCCAGGCATGGTGACGCGCGCCTGTAGTCTCAGCTACTTGGAAGGCTGGGGCAGGAGAATTGCTTGAACCTGGGAGACGGAGGTTGCAGTGAGCCCAGATCACCCCGTTGCACTCCAGCCTGGGCGACAGAGAAAAACAAAAATCCTTCTCAGGAAAAAAAAAAAAAAAATTAAAGGAAATTGCTCTAAATATGATACAGAAATAATTAAATTACTTATTGCATGCCATATTTAGGAACATGTGAATGTTTAACAGACTTCATCGTAAAGTGTAAAGCACTACCATGTGAAATAGTTCGCAAAAATGAATCATCCCATAAATTCTTTGACAAAACATGGCCAAAAGGGTAAAAGTATCATGTGCCCATTTCATCTCTGCATTTCTCCCCACCCCCAGCCTTCCCTACGTATTAGAAAGTGTTGGCCGGGCGCGGTGGCTCACGCCTGTAATCCCAGCACTTTGGGAGGCTGAGGCGGGCGGATCACGAGGTCAGGAGATCGCGACCATCCTGGCTAACACGGTGAAACCCCGCCTGTACTAAAAATACAAAAAAATTAGTGGGCGTGGTGGCAGGTGCCTGTAGTCCCAGCTACCGGGGTGGCTGAGGCAGGAGAATAGCGTGAACCCGGGAGGCGGAGCTTGCAGTGAGCCGAGATTGCGCCACTGCACTCCAGCTTGGGCGAGAGAGCGAGACTCTGCCTCAAATAGAAAAGAAAAGAAAGTGTCCCTGGTTAGTTCCCTGCTGCCCTTCCTCACCTCTTCCTTCATGTCCCTGCCTAATTGGGTATCACGCTGAGCCTCCAGCAGCACCCCCACCCTCTATCCACCAAAGGGGCTTACCTGTGGAGCTTAATCTGGGCTCACTTGTCTTAAGGGACTTTATACGTAACTAGCAGGTGGCATCCACATCACTAAGCATTTCCCCAGTGCCTGTTGTTATGCTGTTCTAAGTGATAGGCACCTCCTCTTAATATGGATAGTTAATTGATTTGTAGGCACTTTTGTTTCGTCACAACCCTATTTCAGTTACAGTTGTTCATCCTTCTTTTTCTTCTTATCATTACTCATCACAAACCATCTAGTTCGTCTATGAAAAAGCAGTCGATTGGGGTCGTCTCCCTTTACCAGATGCCCATAGGGTTTAGTTTTCTTCCAACACAGGGATCATAGACTTAGGAAGTGAGTCATTCGGGACATTGGTACTCATTTTTCACTATCCTTGGTGGACAATAAGAAAAATAATAGGAATGATAGGAGGTAATATTTACCGAACACTTTGTATGTGCCAGTTCAGCAAACCATTCTGAATCCTTTACACATGTCTTCTCTTTTCATCTTCATGATAACCTTACAGAGATATACTGCAGCTGACACTATTTTCTAGGTCATAAAACTAAGACACAGAGAGGTGAAGTGAGCTCTGCAAGGTCACACTGTAGCTTGTCTGTGCTTTAAGCTTGGGCTCTTCTGGGTTCTGTTAGAATCCTTTGGTTGCCGTGCCCACTCGTGCCCATGGGGCAGCCCATCCCATTCTTTATTTCTTTTTTCTTTTTTTTTCTGAGACATAGTCTTACTCTGTCACCCAGGTTGGAGTGCAGTGGCACGATCTCAGCTCACTGCACCTCTGCCTCCCAGGTTCAAGCAATTCTCTTGCCTCCGCCTCCTGAGTCACTGGGACTACAGGCGCATGCCACCATGCCCAGCTAATTTTTTGTATTTTTAGTAGAGACGGGGTTTCACTGTATTAGCCAGGGTAGTCTCGATCTCCTGACCTCGTGATCCGGCCGTCTTGGACTCCCACAGTGCTGGGATTACAGGCATGAGCCACTGTACCCGGCCTCAGCCCATCCCATTCTTAGGGCTACTGTCAAAGGTTTCTCTGTGGTCAACATTGACTGTTAATATTATCAGTGATAGTCCTAGACACAGAATTGCTTCAGTTCAAAAAGATAGGTTCCCACACTTAAAGCCTTAAGCAAAGCTCTCTCTTCTCCATTCCCCTCCTACATCCTTCCAATTGCCGCACCCTGTTTATATGACCTCTGAAGTCTCTCCTGCTTTCTGCCCTTCCTGTCCTTGCCTTCCTGCCCGTAGAATGAAGACTTGGCTCCTTAGCATTGCCTTCAAAGCTCTTCATCCCCTGGCCCCAGTCTCTGTGTCTTCTAGAAGTTCCTCCAGCCTAGCTTTCCACAAAATATCTGGGTGTCACCTAAGGGACTGGCCCTCTGCTGGGAGTTCAGGATTGACACAGGAATGCTCACAGAGCTTACACCAGACCCCTTATTCTGCCCTTTGTTTGCCCTACCCTTGAACTTCTATAGCTCCTGTTACTGCTTCCTTCAGTGTTGGATGCCAATCGTCTGTCTTTTTTTTCCTCCTCTCCTGCCTATTAACATCCTACTCATCCTTCAAGGCTTGGCTCAAATATGACTTCTATGAAGCCTTTTCAATTGAACCCAGCCTGTGTGACTCACTCTTTTGTCTGGGCTCCCACAAGTGTGTGTTTGTATTTCATTATAACCTTTGTTCAAGTCTGCTCTGTATTTTAGTGGGTTCTTTTCAGATTCGAAAGCCACAAATTCTTGCCTGAAGGTAAGAACCTATTTAATTTATTTTTGTGTGCCCAGAGCATACTATGTAGATATTCGTAGGCACTCCGTGGATGTTATTAAGCGCAGTAATAACAATTACCATTTTGTTGAGGGCCTACTGTGCATCAGGACTGCGAGGTATTTTGTGTTCACTGTCATGTTTGCTCCTGCCAAGTAGCTTATGAGTGAGTTCTAGCTATGATTGTTACCCCCATTTTACAGATGAGAAAACTTAGGTCCAGAAAGATGATGTGTCTTGTTTGGGTCACATAGCTGGTAAGTGGAAGTGCAGACATTTGCACACAGGTCTGCATGCTTCTAAAAGTCCATGTTGTTTTCACCACAATGCCTGAGAAATACATTATAATGATTTGCTGTGGCCCCTGGAAATCCAGATTAAGAATCCTGAGTCCTTTAAGAAATACTCCCATGGCTCCATTTCTTTTTCTTTCTACATCCTGGAAATTTCCTCCTTTTAGTCACCTCCTCTTTTTACCGACTCTGCATTTTTTTTTTTTTTTTTTTGAGATGGAGGTTTACTCTTGTTGCCCAGGCTGGAATGCAATGGCATGATCTCAACTCACTGCAACCTCCGCCTCCTGGGTTCAAGCAATTCTCCCACTTCAACCTCCCAAGTAGCTGGGATTACAGGTGCCTGCCACCACCCTCGGCTACTTTTTATTTTTTTTATTTTTAGTAGAGATGGGGTTTCACCGTGTTGGCCAGGCTGGTCTCGAAACTTCTGACCTTAGGTGATCTGCCCATCTCGGCCTCCCAAAGTGTTGGGATTACAGGCGTGAGCCACCATGCCTGGTCCCATTCTGCATTTTTTAAATATTGCCAAAACTGTGTTGCAAAGAAATAGTAAGAATATTCCTGACTTGCAGGTTCGGCCACTGGTCTTTCTTTAAGTGACTGTTAGCCAAATTTTTATAATTTAGGAGCACCTATAACAAAGAAGCACTATATCACATATTGTGAATTATTTTCAGCAAGAGTTCAGTAAACTCAGCTTCCTCCCATGAATCAGCATCAAGCAAGGGCCTTCCCATCATACTGCTTGAGTTCTTTGGTCACAACTAACAGAGATTCCCTTTGGCCAACTTAAAGGTAATCCTTAAAAGAAGATATTGGATGAATAGCTGGTAGCTCAGAATGAACAGAAGATGGCTAAGATAGGAAGCAGGACAATCCCAGTATATAGGAAGTGCCAGTATCTTCCCCAGCTCGTCGCAGCCACTGCTAAAATCAGTACTCCTCAAACATGTTTCTGTCCTCACATCAGTCTACTCAGATGAATCAGACAGGCCTAGTCTAAGTCCCATATCTACCCCATGGCGATGACAGGGCAGGGGATCTTGACTAAGAGTCCCAGCCTACATGCAACAGTGGGGGAAAGTAGTTCCTTAAAAGAACATTGAAGTGAGAGGCCGGGCGCGGTGGCTTACGCCTGTAATCCCAGCACTTTGGGAGGCCGAGGCAGGTGAATCATGAGGTTAAGAGGTCGAGACCATCCTGGCCAACATGGTGAATCCCCATCTCTACTAAAAATAAAAAAATTAGCTGGTTGTGGTAGTGGGCACCTGTGGTCCCAGCTACTCGGGAGGCTGAGGCAGGAGAATGGTGTGAACCCGGGAGGTGGAGCGTGCAGTAAGCCAAGATGGCACCACTGCACTCCAGCCTCGGCGACAGAGCGAGACTCCGTCTCAAAAAAAAAAAAAAAAAGAAAAAAGAAAATTGAAGTGAGAATGGATTCTCGATGCCCCGACCCCACCACCAAATTCAACAAACCCCTGCTGTCCCTGAGCTCTACAGGAATAGTGGAGTTGATTGGAGAGAGACGCAGTTTTGCTCTCTGGAGTCCCATCTTTTGTGACTTTCAGCCTCCTTTCTGAGCAGGCTATTGACTCTGTCTTTGACGATGTGAGGAAACCTTCCAGCTTTGCATCACAGCTAGTTTGATGAGCCTGCCTTTACCTTGGATGTCTTCATCTGGTATTTACGTCATTGGGAAAGATGTAATGACGTACCAAGACCTGTAGCTTAGCTTGCTGCTGAAGACCTTCGTCCAACTAGTCCTAATAAAACCCAAGCTCTAAAAACTCATCATCAAATAATAAAAGAGAAATAGAGTAAATGCACAATTCATGAGATTAATATAGACCAGGAAGACAGTCTTTTTTTTCCCTAATAATCTTTACTTTTATATCCTACTTTATAGGGGTGCTGTTTAATTTCATGTTCATTTACTTTAATTACTTCTTGCATGTAGTTTGTGGGGAAGTTTGCCATTTTCCAACATCTAAAAGATGGCTTACTTGAGTTTCATTTCAGACCCTTTTAAAATTAATATATAATAAAACATAATATGTGTATTTGTCATTTTTCATCTCCAAGGATTACTCATCATAATCGAATCAATTTTTCCAGGGAGATTTTGTCAGACTTACAAGTCAAATTAGTTGAATGCATTTCTTTTGCTAATAAACAGAGAACCTTTACCCTGGAAGCATCTCCCCACTGAATTCCAATAATTTAGTGTTTCCTTGCCTTAAGAGCTCAACCAGTAAATGACCTAGGCATCAAAACAAATTTATTAGCCTAAAAGAAGATTGTTAAGATGGGAGAACTTAAGAGTATGAAAGCGAGGAAACATAATAAAATCAAAATGTAAATATTGAATACATATATGTTAGGTATTTTTTTAAAACTTCATTTTAGAGGGTTAGGCTTAACTCTCCCCCACCCCAAGCAAAACATTTTGGGGTACAGATTTTTCTGTCTCTATAGTTGCATTTACTTCTGTGTTGCACATGGGGACAGTGTAAGGCTAACGGGCTATTATATTCTGACCTAAACAATTCCTGTGTTTCTAATTTAGAAGATAATTGCAGTCAAGGTAGGACAAGACCATGTTGGATGGTGGCTAGTCTGATTGCTGCCTCTGTCTTGAGTTGCCTTATGATCTATAGGTCCGAGGTTAATTGTGGGAAGATTTTGGCCGTGAAACTACAACAAGCCTTTACAGGAATGGAAAAAGGGTGTAGTTTCTTTCAAGTGCATTTATTAGGGTAGGTGTGATCACCGACTCACTGCTTGGCGTTAAGTGGGCCCATTGGTTATTGCTGTGAGGTGGTTCTAAATCCTCCTTTTAAAAAGCTCCGTTCAAGTTGTTGTGACCTTCTCATGCTGCTTGCTCCCAAGTATTTCAAATGTTGCAATGCTGGGCATTTTGTCAAGCTCATAACTGTGAAATGCTTTCTCCATATAAGATATGGAGTTTGACCCTATAGTAGAGATATGAATGTGGATTTGCTTTTACCCTGTAGATAAGATCAGCTATAGTGAAAGACACAGGTAAATAGAATGCTTAGGCAGAAACTGTTGGAATCCAGTGTACATGTGAAAAGAGTGAAGTTTTTCAGGGCTAACAGTAAAGCCCTCTTCAGTGTGTAACTGGAATTCACCTTCTCTAGTATTTTTGCAAAAGATTGAGAATAAAAATGGTTATGATTGATGAAGCATTCAGTGTATATCTAAGTGTAAGTCGGACTAGAGGGACTTTTAAATCACCCAAATGAAAGATTGTATTATCATGAACATTAATATGTAACAGTTAAGTGTGTCATAGCTTATCATAAGTCCTGGCATTCACAGAGCTCTTTGAGGCCAGCCAACCAATAAGGAAAAACTTTTTAGCAAATGCCGGTCCACAATACCTCCGTGAGTGAGGTCAGCCCAGTAGTCATGACTCTTAATAGGTTATTTATTTTTGTGTGCCCAACCTACCTGTACATTCTAGTCACACTTTGCTGGGGCCTTGAAGATGTACTCTGAATTTTCTCCTCCCAATATTCTTACAGGGAAGACAAAAGCAGGTTGAAACCAAGGGGAAAATTTTACTTCTGGTGAGACTAGGAAGTTAGGGAGGAGGAAAATACCCGGAGTAACTTATTAAGGCATGGAGGTTGGATTAGTTAAATGTTTAGAAATTTTAAAATTTCTTATAGATTTGTTACCATTTATGTGGTTGACAGATTATTAACTGTTCACCCCTAGAAAACCAATTCAGGAAGGTAGAAACTTCTGTTTTTTATCTTTTGCAAAGTAATGTCTTTTCCTCCAAATTTGTAAGGTGTACATGTTCATAGCAGAAAATTTGAACTATAAGGCAAAATATTTTTAAAATCGTAACTACCTCTGTTCTTAATACCCAGAGAAACTTAGTAACTGGAAGGGCTATCCTTACATGTATAACATTTTTTTAAATGTTAGTGCTACATATATTTAATTAATTACATTTTTAACAAGTACATACTTTTTTCATTTGGCGTATTTATGATGTGGTCATATGTCCATTGAAGCTTTCTTTGTCTTTGTATCTACCATAACACCAAGTCCAGTACCATTTTAGTGGGATGAGCTTATTAATATTTTTTAAAATTACAATAGGTACATCTTATCAGAGTTAAATCTTTGAGTTATTTGTGGAAGGGAGAGAGAAGAGAAAAGGAGTAAATATTTACTGAGAACCTAGCACATGCTGAGTACTGGGTTACATACTTCATAGTAATATTGCACTCTATTATCATTAAATACTGATGATGATGATGATGGTAGCTAAGTATCATTATGTACTTACTGTGTAAAAGATCAGAACTTGGACACGTATCATTTCATTTAATTCTCACCACAACTCACTGAAGTTAAACACGTCTATTATTTCCATATTAAAGATGGAAAACCTGAGGTTCAGAGAGGTTAAGCTAATTACTCAAGATCACACAGCCAAAAATTATGAAGCCAAGTTGCCGGATGGTTCTTTATCTACCCTAAGATACATGCCCAGCTGTCCACACCAGTGCATTTGCTGCATCTATCCAACACACCAACCTGCCTTTTAATGTTTCTAAGTGACTTCTGTTTAACATGGGCCCCCTTTTAGCAACTTCCCTTGAAGGATTTTTTTGACCTTTTAATTTTTTTTTTGGTGTTAAAATTGGGGGATGGAAGCACTATATGCATCAGGCCATGCCCCACTTGGCCCAGTACCTGGAAACAGATAGCTGTGAAGCGACACCCTTGCCTGCTCATGGTGTCAGCTGCATTGTGGATGCTGCTGTCACCTCTGTCTCAGGCAGCATCTGGGGCCGTTCCAGGACTAGCCTATGAATCCTTCCTTTGGTTTCTGTTGCAAACTGAGGCACAGCTCTAATGACTGTGTGTAACCTATGCCCTGAGTCCAGGTGTCTGCTGTTACATGTTAGAGTAACAAAGGTTTATCACTCGGTTGGCATTGACCATGTTTTGCAGTTGAGGCCACGTGTGTAACCATTTCCCTACTGTGGGACCAGGTTTTCTGTAACAGCTGTTGGCCTAGGACATTTTGTTTCACTTCCATCCACTTCTGTTTCTTTATCTCAAACACTGGGAAAATCACAGTACCTGTCAAGTAAGGGTGTCAGAAGACTGGGTGACGTAAGTAAACCACTTCAGTAAAAGCCTTGCATGAAGTTGGCACTCAGAGGGCCTGAGGCGTTGTTGTTGTTCTTCAGGGATACTCTAAGGACTAAGAATTGTTTTCTTAGTGACAAGTTCTCAGAGAACCAATTTAGATACTGGGAGATTGGTAATTACACTTTTTATTAGCTCCACTCTCTCAAGGAAGTGACTTTTCTTTCGTCTTTCTTGGAATTTGGGATATATCAATTAGCATGTGTTCATAGAACACCTCACTACTCAACAGTGGCTAAAAACATGAGGAAATTCATTATTTACTTGCCCAGAAGGCTGAAGATAGGCAGTGCCAGGATTGGTTTGGCATCTTAATAATGTCTGAGTGTGGGGTTAGGGAAGCTCTTTGATTCCTTCGACTTTTCCCTCTTGGCCACAAGATGGCTGCTGAAGCACCAGGCATCACTTTCCTACATGGTTGCATTTAAAGGCGCAAAGTAAGGAAAAGGACAGAGCAGTGAGAGAGAGAAAGAGATCTCTTAGTGTCCTCTTATCAAGAAGAAAAAAAGTCATTTTCCCCTTATATCTTTTCAGTCATCTTCCCCTTATATCTTTTGGCCAGAACTAAATTAGATCACCATCCCTAACTGCAGAGAAAGCTGGGAAGGGGGAGCATCTCATTTTTTCAGCTTGGGGAGTAGGAGGTGGGAGAAAAGGGAGGGAGAAGAGAAAGAACGAGTTGGGATTGGCTGTTGGGTTGCCATCCGGTAGTGTGTGCCATATGGATAACACTTCATACTTGACCAGTGGAGGTTAACCTAAAGTCTACGTTGAGCCTACAAAGGAGATACATATACAATTATTCAGAATGACAGTGTACTTTTGGATTCTCATATCATTGCTAAAGCTAAAATTTCTTGGTATCAAGACAGTGTGGGTAACTCCAACGCACTTTGTTGACTTTGTTCATCATCAGGCTTTATCCCATCTTAAGCTCTCTATATATCACTCAGGAAATATTTTGTAGATGGCTCAGCTTCCTGCTCAGCGCCATAGTTCTGGATGTTTCCCACCCCACACATGGTGTTGTGTATGACCACCACCCCCGCTTCCAAATGGTCTTTGGTTCTGTATTTGCCCATTGCGAAAGAAACATCCTGACAGCTATGATGTATTTATAACGTTGTATGGCTGGTTTTACAGTCACTTTGTTACATCAATACTAATCTTTCTCGCTAAGGCGAAAAATCCATCACACCTTGAGTTACAGTGGAAAGCTTCACCTGAATCGTGTGCATTTTGGGTTTTTCAGGGGAGGGACAGGATGGAGGCACGTGACTGCTTAAGAAACTTTTCACAGTGTTACTCTCGTTTCCAAATGGTATGAGTTATTTGAGTTGCTGGAGCAGAGCACTTTCTGCAGGATAGCTGATGTCTCTGAAGACACAGTTTACATTCAATGTGTCCCAAAGAGAGTAGCAAGTACATTTTTCTAACAGTGAAAAAAGAAATCATTTTGCAACTAGCTTCTTAAAGAGTGCACTTGGTTCTAATCTACAGGCATAAAGCTTTCAAGTTACTCAATTATATAAATCTACAATTCTAATCAAAACCGTGTTTATAAAAAATAATTTTTACTTAAATTTGATGAAAAGATTCAAAGTAAGAATGGAATTTTTAAAAAAGTCATTATCAAAAACACTTTTTTTTCTTTCTTTCTTTCTTTCTTTTTTTTTTTTTTGAGACACAGTCTCACTCTGTCACCCAAGCTGGAGTGCAGTGGCACAGTTTCGGCTCACTGCAACCTCCGCCTCCTGGGTTCAAGCTATTCTCCTGCCTCAGCCTCCTGAGTAGCTGGGATTACAGGTGTGCGCCACCATGCCTAGCTAATTTTTTGTATTTTAGTAAAGATGGGGTTTCATCATTCTGGCCAGGCTGGTCTTGAACTCCTGACCTCAGATGATCTGCCCACCTCAGCCTCCCAAAGTGCTAGGATTACAGGTGTGAGCCACTGCGCCCAACGCAGAAAACACTTTCAATTTTAGAGTTTATTAATTTCCGTTGAGAAGAAAATACAATTTTTAATGAATATGAAGAATTTTGAACTGGAAACCAAGTATCCATCTGCTTAAGATCCGATTGTCATGAATATGGAAATTCTGTGACCCCCTCTAAAACTGCACAGTCCAAGATATGGCAGCCACTAGGCATGTGTGGCTATTTAAATTAATTAAACTTACATAAAATTAAAAATTCAGTTCCTCAGTGACACTAGCCATATTTCAAGTGCTCCGGAGCCTCATGTGGCTTATTGGCTACCCTATTGGATGTTGTAGGCGTAGAACATTTCCGTTGTCACAGAAAGTTCTGTTGGGCAGTGATGCTCTGGATGAGTGGTTCTCAACCAGGAATGACTTTCCCCAGCAGGGGACATTTGGCAATGTCTGGAGACGTTTTTGGAGGTCACGAATGCGGTGGGGGCATGTGCTACTAGCATCTAGGAATGCTGTTCAACATTCTGCAATGCATAGGGTAGCTTACACAATGAATAATTTTCTGGCTCAAAATGTTCCTAGTACTGAGGTTGAAAAATCCTGCTGTCTGGTGGGGTGGACTTCTGTGGCCCCCAGCTCCTCAGTTCAAGTTTTAAAGCAATTCTCTTTATACAGATGTCAGACAACATGTGTTTTGGATATAATATTGTTGCTAAGTAGGGTTAAACCTGTGATTACGTTCAGAAAAGACTTGTTCTGAGTCCCATGGCCCCCAGTTAGAGGCAAGGGAGGATCCACTGGGCTGCATGGGGAGTCTGGTTGACACTGATGCTGCTGAGGCTGAAGAAATAGGGCAGCCATGGTGTTGTTTCCCTTTATTCTTCCGTCTTCTCCCCTCCTCACTTTCCCTCTTCCTTCCAACTGAGTGGAGCCAGCCATCTAAGTCATGATGTCTTGGGGTATAGTGGATTGGCTTGTACTCCAGGCCAGCTTCATTATTCAGGGCATTTGTGTGAGCAACAGGGGCTGGTACTAACACTCCTGCTTAGCAGCAGTTGGATGCCAATATGGTGTCCAAGGATCAGGTGTCTCAGCCAGAGGGCTGGGTTCAGATCCGGACTCTTACTGCTTAGCTGTTGTGTGGCCAAGAGCAGATTATTTAACCTCTCTGAGCCTCAGTCTCCTCATTTTCAAAATGGAAATATTAACAGCCTGCGTTTTGCAAGGCAATTGTAAAGATTAGGTGAGGAAATGCATGTAAAGTGACTAGTATAACTGCCGGCATATTTAAGAATAAATGGTAGCTTCTATTATTGTTGTTTTTGTTATTGTTTATGTTACTATGGTTACTAGTCCCAAGAAAGGCTGACTGAATTGATCTGGGGTTCATTCCCACCCAGGAAGAGGAAGTCAAGGCCCTGTTTGCTGGGTTGGCTGGGCTGGAGCCAGGGCTAAATGCCAGGCAGGCGGCAGGACCCTGCCCACTCCAT
Source organism: Gorilla gorilla gorilla (assembly GCF_029281585.2). Classification (NCBI taxonomy): domain Eukaryota; kingdom Metazoa; phylum Chordata; class Mammalia; order Primates; family Hominidae; genus Gorilla; species Gorilla gorilla. The sequence continues at coordinate 81,133,022 of NC_086017.1, read as the reverse complement.
CCCAGCTTAAATATTCTTACTATATTGTTTCTAGCTTGCCTATGGCCTCTGGCATCACATGACTCTAAACTCCATTCAGTTATTTTCTTTCCTCCAATGCTAAGTTAGGATGTTCACTTTGGTTCCTCCTGGGTTTCCAGCATCTGCAGAAATTCTACACAAAAGGATTCAGAAAGTGCTGGGGCTGGGAAGTTTGTGTTGGCCTTGTTTCAATGACCAATGCAGCTCTTTCTCCTTCCTACCCTTCCCACTGGCTTTTTTGTGATCAGTGACCACAAGACTAAGGACTCCACACCAGGCCTGAGGCCTATTGTGTGAACCAGCTGGCCATTCCCCTAATCTTGTAGGTTGGTCCATCCCTGACTGAACCATAACTATGAGGAGCCTGGAGAGGAACTTCTTAAGTTTGTATTTGACTTCATGCTGATTTTTTTTTTTTTTTTTTTGAGATGAAGTCTTGCTCTGTTGCCCAAGCTGGGGTGCAGTGGTGCAATCTGGGCTCACTGCAAGCTCCGCCTGCCAGGTTCAAGCGATTCTCCTGCCTCAGCCACCCGAGTAGCTGGGATTACATGTGCGCGCCACTATGCCTGGCTAATTTTTGTATTTTTAGTAGAGACAGGGTTTCACCATGTTGGTCAGGCTGGTCTTGAACTCCTGACCTCGTGATCTACCTGCCTCAGCCTCCCAAAGTGCTGGGATTACAGGCGTGAGCCACCGCGCCTGGCCATGCTGGATTTTTTTAGACCTCCAGTTTAGTTTGCTTTGAGATCATCTTGAGTTCTTTCTGACTGTGGGTCCTGACTTCTTTTTCCAACTCCATTATTAGCAGGAAGAGAGCATGGCTGATGAACTGGTTAATTACATAGGAAACACGAGATCCTACAGATTTTGAATATTAGTTATGAGAGTTAATTGATCTGTGTGTGCTTAGTTGGTTTGCTTTCCCATAAAGGCTAACATATATTGTAGAGTAGGAGAGCTACATATAGAACACTATCTATTTTGGGCTCCTGTGTGGCACCTTATGGTTGCAAATGACCCAAAGCCAACTCCAGCTGGCTAAGCAAATAAGGGAATTTAATTGGCTTGTGTAATTGACAAGTCCAAGAGGAGGCCTGTTCTCTGTGAGCATTGTTAGGAATCTGTCTTGCTATTGTGCTCACCTTCTTGCCGCTGTGTCCTGGCCTCTGTTCAGCCAGCTCTCTTTTTGTGGAGGCAAGCCCGATTCATGCATTTAAAAGTTTAGCAAGCCAGCAGAAGGACAGCCTTTCTGTCTCCCAATAGTTCCTATGGAATGCTAGTAGTTGAGTATCATTCTTGGGACATGTCCATCCATCAGCCAATCAGTGTGGCTGGCAGAGCAGAACTCACTGATTGGTCAGACTTGGGTTATGGCTCCACCCTCTGGAGCTGAGAGATGCATCAGCCTCCTGTGAACCATTAGGACTGAGAGTGGAGAATGGGCGTTTCCCCCAAAGAAAAATCAGGCTAGTGTCATCAGAGAAAGGGGAGCATGGATGTTGGGCAGACAAAAACAACAGATATCCACTACCATATTTCCCTTTTCATTGTGCTGGTGACTTGGAGAAAATCTCCTGCCTGGTGTGTCTTGATTTCACCACCAAAGTCGCTCGCAGGCCCTCAGCCTGATTTTATTTACAGCAGCAGCACACCTCTCTCTTCTTCCCTGCAGTCATGATACCCCGGTCTTTCCCCCAGAGGTTGGAATAAATGGCCTTCTCTGAGCCACAATCAATGGCATTCCATAGGGTGTGACAGAGGAGGCCATCTGGCACTTGTCCCATTGTCGTTTCTCCCTGCCCAGGGAAGAGGCACATTCCAGGCAGAAGGTCGCAGCTCAGCCAAGCGCTGCTGTCTCTCAGAAGCATCACCCTCAGACTGGGGTCTGCAGCACAGAAACGCCACCAGAGTCAAACACCTGGCAGGATTCCCCCCTTTCCCTTTGTGAAATTTTCCAACAGAACCAGGTTGTGGAATAATACATAATGAAAATGATTCTTGAATAAAATTATAAGTTTGAATGTTCTGCACAATACTTTCCCCAATATTGGATGGATTTTTTTTTAAGATGCTAGCACTGAGATCACTGGCCCATTTCAATTTTTATTGAAACAAATAAACCCAATAAAAACACTTATGCTGAGAGCTGTAGCGCCACAGTGAAAGAATCACCCTGTATTGAATGTATTGATTTATTTATTTACTGCAACTGGAAAATCGAGTATTGTGTTAATGTATTTTATAAGAATCACATTGCTCGATGAAATGGCTAATTTATTTTAGCGTATACATAAATAGCTAGCAATTTTCTCTGAGACAGGCTAATGAAAATGATGCCATGAAATTGTCTATACGATGAAGAGTGACGGAGACGAGTTATTATTGGGTGAGTGCTAAGACGCGCTGAACTGGCCATCATATCTTTGAACTTTTGAACTGCTACTTGTTTCGTGTGATTTATTGATTTTGCTATCTCTCTGTTTAGCTCAACTTTAGTTTTTGCCCAGCAGTGCAGATAAGTGGCATAGGAGATTTAATTTCATGGGTATTTGGGGTTAAAACCTATCTTTAAAAAGAATGCTAAACATGTTTTAATAAAACATGAGTTGCAGGGGTTTTAGGTTTCTGTACGATATGGATCTGATAAGAACCAAGGCAGTTTAGAGGCCAGCCCAGAGGTTCCAGGCTAGGGAGGAACTCTTTCTGAGCTTTGGAAGTTTCACCAGGGCCACATGCATTTTATTTGCTAGATCAGCCTGGCTTCATTCTTAATTATATGTATCATTTATCCCCCTGCCTGTGCCCTTTTGCTCATGGCACATGTTTTGCCTCGGTGCCTGGTACACAGAAGGTTTCTCGGGTTCTCGCAGGCAGCATCACTGTCCCTGTCCTCCCGTCCTTGTACACCAAGGGCTGGCCGCTACCGAAGCACCCTCATTTTGGCTGATCTCATGGGGAAACTGCTTTCAAGAGCAGCCACGGCTCTCACCTAGGGAGAGCCACGGCTCTCAGCGTCGGGGCCAGAGCTGGCTCGCTGCTGCTCAGCTGCCTCCAGATTAGTTCTCTCTGGTCCCCATCAGCATTGTTACCCTCCTTATCAGCCTAGCCCTGACCTTTGAGTGGGATGTTTCACTCACTGCTTGGTGGTGGGGGGTGGTTTTTGTACTAAGTGATCATGGCAAGAAAGCAGCCTTACTTTTTATTGTTGTCTTTGGACCTGCAGAACTTTTCTTAAAAATGTAACATTTTGGGAACTCATTCTTCATAATATTTTTTATTTTATTAGCTAATTTCTAAAGGATGATTTGACAACAGTATTTTATGCTTTTTGTTTATTTGTGGGTGGGGGGTGTGGTGGTTGGAGGAGGTGGGAAAGAGCTTTATCATGTAAAAGTAACCATCCTAGAAATTTCAGGTAATAAATTTTCAGGTGCATGAATGGTTAAGACTCTTCACTCAGTGACACAGTATGTGAATGAGGAATTTTTATGAAGGTAACGGTCTTGTTCTTTAAAAATCTGATTTATTTAGTAGGTACTTCTAAATGACCAAGTAATTTTAACCTTCAGAGAAAGATGGAGAGGGGGTGGGTGGGTAGAGAAGGCTTGTATCTCTGCAAGGGATTGAAAATTCTCATCCCTTTTAATGATTAAACTGGCACGGTCTTTATTTGGATGTTAAAAGCCTTTTCTTACATTGCAAACATTCTCAGCAAATTTACAGTCAGATATTTGGAAACAGCTAACACTTGAAAAAAAAAAGGAGGAGGAGGGCCTGTTTGAACTAGGAAACAAAATTAGTAGGAATGGCTGAAAAGACAGGACTGACCCCAACACCATTAGCTGGAGAAAAAAAAAATTCCATTTCATTGCAACTATGTTATTGTTTACTTTACCATACACATCCTAATATGGTTACCTCCCCGTCAGAGGAGGCCAAGCCAGGGGTTGAGAGGCCCCCTCCGGGAGAAAGCTCCTAACTGCTTCTCAGACAATAAGAAACAAACGGTACAACTCCACAAAAGGCTTCCCGGAAAATAAGTGTCAAATAAATCCTACAGAACTCTCGCTTCTGCCACTGAGCTCTGTATATGCAAACCTGTTTTTATGCCATCGCTTCCCCAGGCTGAGCTGCGTTTGTTTGGAAATGTAAGCCACTGCCTTTTCTTTTTTTCTTTTTTCCTTTTTTTTTTTTTCCCCCTCACATCATCTGAGGGCTCTGGATTAATTCCTTGAGACATATCTTTGCATACATATCTCATGAGTTATGTTTCCTGGAGCCTTTTACTAGGAACATTAAGGTAAGAATGTTGATTTAGCCTGGGACCTTTGTCACTCAAACTAACGCTCATCAGTGATATAGACATTGTAAAGAAATATTGCGGAGGTCTTTTGTGGTCCCCCTCCCAAACAGAGAGGTGCAGTGCTTTTAATTGTCATGCATGGATTCAGAAAAAAAAATGCCACCAGTTGTGGATGAGATGTAGCAGAGGTGTGTACTCACTGGTGTGGTGTAAACACTGCTGAAAACACCCCCGATCTGTGGCAGCCACAACAGTTTCATTAGAAGCCTTTTCCTGCTGTTTCTTCCAATTCTTCTCTACTTGGGCGTATTTCTTTTCCTTTTCTTCTTCTATTTTTTTTTTCCCCCTTTTTCAACTCTCCTGATCTTTTCCAAATCCTCATGGTCTTGAGGCTTGCCTGTTATTATCTGCAACTCCAGAACAAAGGTAGGTTGCTCAACTCTGTGCTTCGGGGGGAGGGCCAAGTTATTTTGGGAGGGATGTCTTCCTAATGCATGAGTGGCTGACCTAAAAGAGGGGGGAGAGATCATGCTTGGAGCCGAGGGATGAGAGCGCACGCACTGTGGCAGCTTTTATGTAGTGGAGTTTATTTTTATGCAACTTAAAGTAGCGGCAGCATCTTTAGTAGAATGGACTCGTTAGGTTTGGATAATCCACACTGGTGTAACACTGATGTGTACATTTTATTACCAAACTGGGGTTTCAGACATTTGGGGATGCTTGAATTTATGGCAGCAGCTAAGATTCCCTGATGAGGGACTGTATTGAGTTTATCAAAATTAAATAACAGATTTAGGACTTTTTTCTTTTCTTTTAAATTTTAATGTGAAGGTGTGTTTGGGTGACTGGCTATGTAGTTTTTCTTTTCCCCTTTGGTCTAATTGCTTTAATTCCTTGGACACCTTCACTTATTTCTCAATTATTTTCTTCTCTAATTTTGTGTAATCTGGTCCTCTGTTGGAGCCAAGGTGGAGGTTTACTGTTTTTAACTAATTGTGCCTTGCTGGGTGGCAATACAATAGAAAGAGTAAAGACCACAAGAAATTCATCTCCACCTGAAAAGGGGACTGGAATAGAGTGGTGCAGCTTCATAATTGAAAACAAGAGCAAATTAAGCTTTGGTGAGGGATATTACAGGCTATTAATCATAATAAATATGTTTGACAACGATGTATTTTCTTTCTATAGTTTTCAGTTAAAAAAAATCAAAGTTGGTGATTAGAAGAGGGAATAGTTCTTTGGCTTATAGATGCTGGGACGTACTTGTTCATTAGTTCAAACCACATTAAAAGTGAGCAGTTTGTTCCAGAATCAAGTATGTCATTCCCAAGCAGATTTGAATACATCCCTGTCCAAATGCAATCTCGGGTTCATGCCACAGTGCTTGGCTTTTTCTGAACATCTCAGCTTCAGCACGGAACTCGAGTGCTAAGAATTTTATTTTACGTTATGACTATGCTCGCACATTCCTGTTGGTTTCTTGGCTGCGGATCATCTCTGTGCATGCACTGTAGCCCTGTCAAGGTGAAGCTCTTTGAAAAATAGAAATTCAGTGTATTTAACCAAAATGAGCTTGAGCAGCCCCTAAGTTTATATCTTAGAAAGCTGCTAATTATGCTTGTCGAAAAACACATCTGAGTGGAAGGTTCTGAGTCCAAACAGGATCGAGTACTGCTTTAGAAATATAACTGTAGTCTGTGCTTTTAGAGAGGTTTATTTTTACTTTGGGGCCATGGAGGGGGTGATTGGAATTAGTAGCCTTTAATTAGACGGGGAGATATTCAAATTTTACGGGGATTTATGTTAGAACATGGAATGGCGGGTGGCTCTTTCCTCATTATGAATCCTCCCTGCACATAATGAGGTTCATCATTAGTTGATGGAGTGAATTTGCCCTAGCTCTACCTTGAAAGGCACATAATTTACATACTACTTCAGAGCCTAAGCTTTAATGGATTCCTCGATGAATAAAATGAAAAGCTACTTTCTTTAAATTTTTGAACACTGTTTAGATAATACGATTTTAATAAGACATTCAATTTGCTTGTTAAGTATATTTGAAAGTGCTTTTTTTTTTTTTTCCTTTTTGGGCAAAATATATTTTGGCTTGCCATGCTGTGTATCACAGCGATGTACCCTCACAGTTGTCTCAGAGGACATATGGGGTACGTTGTTAAGAAATGGGAGAATCTTAGGCGGAAAGCTTTTTCACATGTGAGCCTCCAGATTATTGACAAATCTTTTTGTATAGAAACTCTTCTGACATTAAATGGTTATAACAAAAAGGTTTGGAAACAAGCTTATTATTAGTGTCTGGTTTCACATATACGAAATTTGTGTGCATGCTGATTCCAGCCAAAATTGACAAAATAGCTAGCTGTACCTCCTGATGTGTTTTAATGATGGAAGAGCAAACTTCCCTAGTGCAGCTGTGTGTTTCAAACTGCTGTGTAGCTATGATTCGATGAGGAGAAATTGAGTTGGAGGCTGTCTAATATGTTATCAGGGCATCAGCTTAGGAGCGTTCTGGTCTACGCCATAGGTGTAGCAAGTTTTCTGTCACTCTTCCCTCTTTGGGCTGGAATGGGGAAAAAAATCAGCTTTGACTCAGCACGATTTGAACACGAATGTCTTTTAAATGAATATGGGGGGTTAGTAATAGCATGTTACTGAACATGTCCTTTGCTTGTTCGAGACAGGTCACCCCTGCATTGTTATCATTGCTGCAAGTAGAAGCAGGTTTCTGGTGGTTTGTCACTTTCAAGAGCAGGGAAGGTGTCTAAATATAAGCGAAGCTTTGTTTTGATAGAATGTTTTATTACCTGAAAATGATCAGCATATATTAACATTAATAGAATAGTCCATGTCATTCTTTTTTTAGGCAATTTACCTCTGCTACAGACCTGTCTGCTTAAAAAAAAATCTTCCTCTCTTCTAAAACATATATTTGTTTAGAGAGTTTTCACTGAAGTGTACATGACAATTACAGCTGTTCATTAACAAAATTGGGTATTTGTTTTAAACTTTAACCAATCACTTTGATATGCTAATTATGGTGTAATTTAATTTGAGCCCTGTAATGATGATGCCGTTATTATGGACATAAATGATGCAGTTAAGCTGAGAGTAATCTCATTTGCATACTGTACATGCCAGTAAATTAAGCCCTTTCTTCGACTGCTTCAGCTTTAATTTTCCACTTCTTTTCACACAGCTCCTTTTCAGCCCCTCTCTTATAAGCCCACTTTGTAATAGTCCTGATGACTGTTTGATGTGAAGAGTTTCGGCACCACAATAATGCACGACAGAAGATGTAACATTTAAAGGATTCATTATCTTGCTGAGTGTTCCTTTAAGAAAGAAGGATTAGAGGGTGGAGGGGAGACCGGAGTGTCCTTTCCATGGGATATGACAGGGCCCCCTGTTAAAGTAATTTGAGATGCCAAATGCTCTCCACTCACCCCCAAGTCAGACTTGGGACCTATTATTTAAAATGATGGCTTTTTCCCCACCGTTCTGTAGTTTATGGTCACAAATTGTGTTGCTTTCAGCAGTAGTGAATTTCCTGTGCTCCCTTATGGTAATTGGAGGTTAAAGTTTTTTTTGTTTTTGTTTTGTTTTGTTTTGTTTTTTTGAGATGGAATCTCACACTGTCGCCTGGGCTAGAGTGCAATGGTGGGATCTCGACTCACTGCAAGCTCCGCCTCCCGGGTTCAAGCTAGTCTCCTGCCTCAGCCTCCCGAGTAGCTGGGATTACAGGCACCTGCCACCATGCCCGGCTAATTTTTTGTATTTTTAGTAGAGACGGGGTTTCACTATGTTGGCCAGGCTGGTCTCGAACTCCTGACCTCGTGATCCGCCCGCCTAAGCCTCCCAAAGTGCAGGGATTACAGACGTGAGACACCACGCCCAGCGAAGGTAAAAGTTTAATTTAGCTTGACTGTTAAGATTCTTCAAATCTGGGCCTTCATAGATGAGATTATAATTTTAAACAATTTTGGCCAGGCGCGGTGGCTCACGCCTGTAATCCCAGTACTTTGGGAGGCCAGGGCGGGCAGATCATGAGGTCAGGAGATCGAGACCATCCTGGCTAACATGGTGAAACCCTGTCTCTACTAAAAATACAAAAACAAAATTAGCCGGGCATGGTGGCACGCGCCTGTAATCCCAGCTACTCAGGACCTGAGGCAGGAGAATGGCGTGAACCCCGGAGGCGGAGGTTGCAGTGAGCCGAGATCGCGCCACTGCACTCCAGCCTGGGTGACAGAGCGAGACTCCGTCTAAAAAAAAATTTAAAAAACACAATTCTGAGATATGACTGAATGACATTTTCAAAAGGAACTTCTTTTTTCCCCCCATTCTGCCTGGATTATCCAAAAACCACCGTTTCATCCACTTCTGTAAGAATGGAAACGCTTTGCACATAGATGCTCTTCCATTTGTAGGCCCATCGCTGCTACCCTGCTCGAGCCAGGAGACCAGCCATGTGCCTTTTCATGGCCTTTGGCCAGTACACTGCCCTTCCATTCAAACCAAAGAATGCAAAGAGCATCACTAAACTCTTCTACATCGTGAACGGATTCTCCCCATGGCTCTCGCCGAAGCCAGTGGGAGTTGAGTGGGTGTAACTGAGGATTGAATTTAGCACTGTGTTTTTAAAAGGGTCATAGGCCTAAAAATAGTTCAAGCTGTTTGACTCTGCTGCAGGCTACTTCCTTAGCAAATGGAAAAAAGTATTAAAATAAAATAGAAATCGGCTGCATCCATTCTCGTTTCTTGGGACTGTGAAAGTCTTGTACTTCCTTTCGAAGCCCCCGAGTTCTCCATCCCTTGACCCAAAGTTCTTCCTAGTTGATTGTCAACCCTGCCCCCAGCAGTTCTCTGATAGGAGGCTGCCTTTTCTAATATTTTGACAGGCAGAAATTTCCTGGTATTGCCATGGCAAATTGTACATAGGGCTCACTCAGCCTGGTAGCAGTGGCAACTGGAATATGGAATTTCGTCCAACTTTGGAAATCTCAGGGGAGGTGAATGTCTCCCAGTTGTGTTTGAGTTAAGCAAAGGCTGTCACACTTGACACAATGTCAGACTGTTTTAAAGCAAAGTGTAACACTTAAAAAGCGTTATTTTTTTTCCTGCTTTTACATGCTTTCAAAAATACCATGGGCTTCAAAGTGTGTGTAAAAAACCTTGTAGAAATACTTGTACTATGGCTATAATTCCACATCCAATATTATACTTTTTTGAAATGTGGAGCTTTTTGGTTTTCTTTTTGTTCGTTTGTTTGTTTTTGTTTTTGAGAAGGAGTCTTGCTCTGTTGCCCAGGCTGGAATGCAGTGGCGTGATCTCGGCTCACTGCAACCTCTGCCTCCCAGGTTCAAGCAATTCTCCTGCCTCAGCCTCCTGAGTAGCTGGGATTACAGTCGCGCGCCACCACACCTGGGAAATTTTTTGTATTTTTAGTAGAGACGGGGTTTCACCATCTTAGTCAGGCTGGTTCTCGATCTCCTGACCTCGTGATCTGCCTACCTCGGCCTCCCAAAGTGCTGGGATTGCAGGCATGAGCCACCATGCCTGGGCAGCTTTTTGGTTTTCAATATAATTGAGGGAGACAGGGGAGAGGAGAAATGATTTTATATAATAGTGTGGAAATTTTTAATTTTTATCCCAGCATGTAGACTGGATTTTCTCAGTTCAGACCAAGCTCAAATGCAATCACATATTCCCACTGTGAAATTTCCTACTTTTAGGAAGGTGGGAAAACAGAGAGCATAAGCTCTCTGAAGGCAAGGAATGTTTATCTGAATTCTCAGCACTTACACTAATGCCTTGCACATAAGTAGGTACTGAAGAAATATTTCCTGATTGAAATGGACTTGCTTATTACTGAAGACTTTTGAGGAAATAATAAAGAAATCAAATGAGAAAATACAGAAGAAAATGCTCTCTAAAGTGTAAAGCTATTAAATATACATGATGATGTTGAGATTGTAAACCTCTTCAACCTCCTCTTCCCTGGTCCCTCCCTTGTGTGGGGGAGCCACTTGTAAGTGCTTGCCGGTGGACAGGAGCAATCCTAGATGGGAAGCCACCTCGGCCCCGATTATTTATGAATGCCTGTAACGGTAATAGTCACTCTTAGTTACTGAGCTACAGCTATGGTCTAGAACTGTTGTGAACGCTTGTCATACTTAATGTCATAGAATCTTACCAATAGCTTTTCAGGATAGGTGCTGTTATTCTAATCTTTTCCATGTGGCAACTGTGATGCAGACATTGTCCCAGGTCAGACAGCTGTTAGGTCTGGAACCAAGACAAGTATTCCTTCAGGAAAACCCCAGAGTCCTCACTCCTGGCCGTTGCACTTGAATCTTCCCTTCTTTTCCTTGTAGACACACACACACACCCCCACACCCCTTTAGAGGCATGCTTATACTTTGTACATTCATTTATTGAACGGCAGTAGTGTTCCAGGTAGCAGCCTAGGCACTTTACATACTTTGTTTTCATAGACATTGTTTTCATAGAGGCCTGGCAAGGTAACTGTAATTTGTCCCTACTTACTAATGAGGAAACAGACATTCACTTGGATTGAATAACTTGCTTATGCAGGTAGAAAGTGACCAAGCTGAGCTTTGAAGCCCTGCTTGTCTGCCTGCAAAGCCCTTGTTCACTGAATCACCACTGCATGGTCCCCGCTAATCTATATGTAGCCTGAGAGTGTTTTGTGCTCTTAAATTAGTTAACTTACTGTTTAATTGATTTATTAATTTCATATATTTTGAGTGCCTATGGGATGTAAAGCCTTTCATAGTTACCTTATATTTTGGAGAGTTGGACTAAATGTGCACCTTAAGTAACTGAGAATCTCCTAATTTCTCAGTCTTTTAGTATAACGTCAGTTCCTGGCAGGGAGCCACCTTCTCTTCCTTCTCCCCTTCCCCCTCCAGACACATAAATGAGACTGTTGTTAAATTATCCTTTTTCCTGGGGGAGGAGAATGCTGTGCTGTCTCCTTCCCTTTGATTGAAGCCTTCCTTACTGTTATCTTGACAGGTGACAGAATGAATATCAGCTGTGGAACTTACAGATATGTGGGTCCATATGTGTTTACACGTATCCCCCCATGTACACGTATGGATTCATTGCTTGCACTTTCATTTATACACACTGCAGGCCACATGTAGAGAAAGCAGTAGGAACATTTCAAGGAAACTCTGTGCTTCCTGATGCTCCTTTCCTAGCACCGTTCCTTGGCTCCATAGCTCTGCAATCCCAATTCAAGCATGGGAAGTGATGACAGTATGTAAAGTGTCAGTTTCCCTTACCACACAGAAACTCTTCCAGGCCAGGATCTTGAAATGCTTCTAGTCCTGCACTGTCTGCTATGGTAGCTACCAGCCAGATGTGGCTCTTGAGCCCTGGAAGTGTGGCTAGCCCCAATCAAGATAGGCCATATGTATAAAATATATGCTGGCATCCAAAGACTTAGTAGAAAAAAAGAAGAAAGAAGGTTAACTATCTCATTCATCTTTTATATTAGTTGCATGTTGAAATTAAAACATTTTGGATATATTAAGTAAAATCCAATTTTTTTTTTTTTTTTTTTTTTTTTTTCCAGATGGAGTCTTGCTCTGTCACCCAGGCTGGAGTGCAGTGGCATAATCTCAGTTCATTGCAACCTCTGCCTCCCAGGATCAAGTGATTCTCCTGTCTCAGCCTCCCAAGTAGCTGGGATTACAGGCGTGCACCACCACGCCTGGCTAATTTTTGTATTTTTAGTAGAGGCGGGGTTTCACCATGTTGGTCAGGCTGGTCTCAAACTCCTGCCCTCGTGATTTGCCCGCCTCGGCCTTTCAAAGTGCTGGGATTACAGACATGAGCCACCGCACCTGGCCCAATTGTATTTTTAAAACCAGTTTCACTACTTCTTTTTTATTTTATTTTTTTCTTTTTCTTTTTTTTTTTTCCTTAAGACAGGATCTCGCTGTGTCACTCAGGCTGGAGTGCAGTGGCAGGATTATGGCTCATTGCAGCCTCAGCCACCTGGGCTCAAACTGTCCTCCCACCTCAGCCTCCTGAGTAGCTGGGACTGTGGAAACCACCATCACACCCAGCTAATGATTTTTATTGTCTTTTGTAGAGATAAGGTCTCCCGATGTTGCCCAGGCTGGTCTCCAACTTCTGGGCTCAAGCCGTTCTCCTGCCTTGTGCTCCCAAAGTGTTGGGATTACAGGTGTGAGCCACTACACCCAGCCATTTTTGCTTGTTTATATGTGGCTACTAGAAATTTTAAAATTACACATGTGGCTTGCCTCTGTGGCTCTCATTATATGTCTGTGGGACAATGAAGCTCTAGAATCTACATGATATCTCTGTAGACAGGATAACTGGTAGATCGTGGGTGCTGGAGGGTGGTAGCTCAAAGATTTATCCAAAAAGTCAATCGAGAAGTGCAATGAAAGCATGTTACAGAGAACTTGGCCCATAGCAGAGGCTCAGGAAATACTTGGGGATGAAGCCACACACAGCAAATATTTCTACATGGGAAACACTAAAGAGGTAATCCCTTCCATTGTTTCAACATCCTGCCCTTCCTAATCAAATTGAGAATATAGCACCTACCCCACTATTTTAGAGAACTTGGATTTGCAAAATGTTTCTATTCTATACCCAGCTTGTGACCTTGATGCCAGTAAATATTGGCTCATCTGCTATGATGATTCCATGAGCATAGGTCAGCAGAGAGGAGAGAATGGGATTCCTTGAATGTTCCTAGGTGATTCTCTTATCCTGGGCTTTGATTATTTGCAAGAATTGTTACATGGGGTCCTGGAGCCACAGGCTCTTACTGGGGCATTTGTCTTAGGTAAATAGATGCATTTGTCTCCTTGATACTCTCCTAATATATGTTCTTTACCTAGTACAGAATTTACTTTACAGTATTGTGTAAGTATAGTTTCTTAAACAGAGAAATATTAGCCGGGTGCGGTGGCCCACACCTGTAATCCCAGCACTTTGGGAGACCGAGGCGGGTGGATCATGAGGTCAGGAGATAGAGACCATCCTGGCTAACACAGTGAAACCCCATCTCTACTAAAAATGCAAAAAATTAGCCGGGCATGGTGGCACGCACCTTTAGTCCCAACTACTTAGGAGGCTGAGGCAGGAGAATGGCTTGAACCTGGGAGGCGGAGGTTGCAGTGAGCTGAGATTGCACCACTGCGCTCCAGCCTGGGCAACAGAGTGAGACTCCATCTCAAGAGAAAAAAAAAAGAGAAACATTCTATGAATGTACATCACTTAACAAATACTGATTTTATCCCTGCCTTATTAGGCATGGCGGGCTCCCTGCCTTCAGGAAGCTTGTTGACTACATAAAGGCAGGTAAGAAATGTCATAGCTTCAACCGAAGATGTCAAGATTCAATGGTTGCCAAATCAGAGCAATGTTGTTTGGCTTATAAAAAGAGTCTTTAATTTTTTTCTAGAGGTTTCATAATCGGTGTTCATTAAAGGTCCACATCTTTCCTACATTCTATTTATTGCATAGATGATCTAGGGAAAGCATAATTTTAATTGTAAATTTTCAGTAACCCCAACCCCTACAGAAAAGTGAGTTTATACACCAAAAAGTTTTTCCCTAAACATCCATGCCAGTCCTTAAAATCCAAGGGGACTTAGATCTACAGTCGCTTTGCTAAGATTTTTTTTTTTCCCCATCAGAATAAATGGAAGCCTTCACTGGAATGAGCACATGGAAATTATAGCTGTCACGTCGTCCATTAAAAGCAGACATTCAAGTGGGATATTATCTCACTTTACTTTTTGGTCCTTCAGAAGTCAAGGGACAGGGTATTAGATGTGAGATGACCATAGGAAGACTGGGTCCTGGCAAAGATCAGTACCCAGCATGAAATGCGCCCACTTACTTGTTAAGTGCTTAAAATTTTCACCCCTCCTCCTGCCCTGTTCTGCCCTGAAGCTGCAGATTCATTAGTATCAATTGGTTTTCAGGGTGTTTCTATCTCTGGGCCACTGGCTCCTAGATATGATTACTGCCTGATATTTTCCATACAGTGCTTCCATTTTCAATCATCTTATCCACAGTTGGCCTAATGTCACTCTTTGAACATTCACAGAGGAATAATGTAAATGTTAGCTTTTGTCCTGTGCATAACTGGAGAGGAAAATGCCTTAGACACATCTGCACTAAACATTTCTTTGCAGACACCTCAGAGAGGACAGCCTCCATCTCTGCCCACAGCACACCCATTTTCTGAACAAAATCAAAGAGTTGTTCTTGGGGATGTCCTTGGGGTGGCAAAACTTTCTGTAGGCGGTGCAACTTGTGCCTCCAAGGATTTGAAGAGCATCCTCGCCTCCCCCCACTCACCCATATTTTATTGTCAGTTCTTTTGCAAGGGTGAAGGCAGAGGACATGTTTTGGAAGGACAGTCTTTGGTACTCTTGGCTTGTCCATTTTGTCGGATGATCTCCAGTGGTGGAGGATGAGTGGGCTGATTGGATTAATTTCGAGTTGGAATATAATGAATGGTTAGTGTCCTTTTACTCTGTTGTGTTTTGAGGTGTTTGTCCCTGACAGCCATTTGGCATGTAATCTGGTTACATGCAGATTTTTGGTTACCAAAGATTTTTGGTTTTTTGATTTAATGCTTTAAACTTTTCTTATTTTTTTTTTTACCTATAATATTAAACATGTAAAAGCGATTTTAATGACTTGTCATTGAAGATATACCCTTCTGCCTCCATCTCCCCAAATGGGCATGCAAGAAACATCACTACTGAACAGTCTGGAAGTAAGTTTGCACCACCAAAGGTCAGTGTGGGTTGTATAAAAGCCAGGACTGGAAGCAGCCCTACCACCCCAGATAATAACGGCAATTCCAGAGAACATTGAGAACACAAACCCTCGAAGAAAAAGCAAAATTTCTCTGTCATGTAATGATGTTTGATTTGGGCTAAAAGGAATGTCGATTTTACCAAGGTCTTAAGTTCTCTTTTTGATTCCACTTTTATGCATTTTAAAAAGTTTTCTTAGCTGCCTTCCTTGTTTTCCAAAAATATACAAGTCCTGATCCTCTTTTGTCCTTCTTGGGGTCCCCAGGAATCAGAGAATACAATGTATAACACTATAGCACCAGCCGGGGGGGTGCGAGGCCGAGGCAGGCAGATCATCTGAGGTCAGCCTGGCCAATATGGTGAAACCCTGTCTCTACTAAAAATACAAAAAAAAAAAAAAAAGAGTCAAGCAGGGTCGTGGGCATTTGTAATCCCAACTACTCAGGAGGCTGAGGTGAGAGAATCTCTTGAACCCCGGAGGCAGCGGTTGCAGTGAGCTGAGATTGCGCCATTGCACTCTAGCCTGGGTGACAAGGGTGAAGCTCCATCTCAAAAAAACAAAAACAAAAACAAAAACAAACTATAGCAGCTGCTTTAACCTTCCTTTCAGTCATGGTAAGCTGTGGATTTACAGAAGCTCAGCTCCTGCTCCCTCAGTTTTTTATGAGTTGGACGATAGACCTTTCTTGATACAAAGTGGAAACCATTGCCCTTCCCTCCCCTCCTTACCCCTCCCCTTCCCTCCTCTCCCCTCCCCTTCCCTTCCCTCCTCTCCCCTCCCCTTCCCTCCTCTCCCCTCCCCTCCCCTCCCATGCCTTCCCTCCCCTTCTCTCCCTTTCTTACCTTTCTATTTCTTTCGCTTTCTCTCTTTCTCTCTTTTCTTTTCTTTCTTGGGGAGATAGGTTCTCACTCTGTTGCCTAGGCTGGAGTGCAGTTGTGCAATCATAGCTCACTGCAGCCCCAACCTCCTGGGTTCAAACGATCCTCCTGCCTCAGCCTCCAGAGTAGCTGGGACTAGAGGCACATGTCATCACACCTAGCTTATGTTTTTATTATTATTATTATTAGTAGTAGTAGTGGTGGTGGTAGTATTGTAGAGAACCACTGCACCTGGTCCCCATTTTTCTTGCTTTGTTTTTTTTTTTTTTTTTTTTTTTGAGACAGAGTTTTGCTCTGAGGCACGATCTCAGCTCATTGTAACTTCCATTGCCAGGGCTCAAGAGATCTTCCCTCTTCATCCCAAGTAGCTGGGACTACAAGTGTGCATCACTGCAATTGGCTAAATTTTTTGTATTTTTGGTAGACACAGGGTTTTACCGTGTTGCCCAGACTGGTCTCGAACTCCTGAACTCAAGGGATCCTCCCACCTCCACCTCCCAAAGTGTTGGGATTACAGGCATGAGCGACCACACCCAGCCCTGACCCTATCTTCTTTTTGTTTTTTTTTTGTTGGAGTTTCTATTCTCTGTTTCATTTTTTGAGATCTATGGATGTGAATAAGCTTCCTACCGTAAAGAAGACATCATTATTTATTTCTGTAGCTTTTGTGTACTACCATGGAGATGACATGGAGCATCAGTTGAGGGGTCCTGTAGAGTGACAGCTAGCAGATGGGTAGAATAACTATTATTAGTGCTGCTTCTCCTCTCTGCCAGTTCTCATAGCAGACATTGCTAATTGATCACAGTACTTTTTCTCAGCAAGCCTGACTGTGGCCTATGAATCTTCCTCTCAAGGAGTGCCAGCCACTGATAATCGATAGCACTTGACTGAAATGTATTTCCCCTCCCTTCTCTAATTGTTGTGACTTACTACATGTGAAATTGGCTGATGAGATATTATTAATAAATAGTGGCACATCTTTTATTTTGATACTATCAGATTCTTTTTATATTATCTCAGTTTGCTAAGCCACCTAGCCCCTTCCAAATTAGCTTTTTAAACACATGCTCTTTCTTCAGATGTGACCTGACAAGAGAGACAGACAACCCCCAGAAATCCCTTTCAGGTGATGATGCTGAAATAGGCCAAGTACCAGTTCTTCTTTGAGCTGTATAACTCTTTCTTAGGTACATAATTCTTTGCACATGCAATTGAAGGATCACCCAGGAAATGGATGTGACCTTCATACAGGAGATGACGTTGAAGTATGAACTCTTTGCCCTTTGGCAAATTGCCTGTTCCCCTCATTCTAAATTTCTAGGAATCTAGGTCCTGACACCCTACGTTCTTTGATATCTCCATAGACCATAATCTAGTTGAATCTACCAGAATTATTTATGCACCATAATGAAAAAGAAAAATAGAGAGGCTTTTTCTGTTCACTCATCTTTCATCATTATTTTAACTTATATTTCCCTGGAATTTTTCTGTCTTAACTTTATAGTTTAAAAATGTTGCCTGATAAACAGTGCTTGTAGTCCATTTATGTTTTTTGCCTAATGCATGGAGAGAAATTTGAAGTGTCCAGAATTCATAATTTCTCCAAAATAACCACTGAGTCAACAAGTTGGTGTTGTGTATTTTTCCCCACTTTGGACATTTATAATAAATTATAATAATTCTCTCTTGAAAGATTAGAAGATCTCTCCTATTTTTTTTTCCTATAAGGTAGCTATAGGTGGATTGGTTCTGTCTTATTTGTAGCATCAGAAGTCATGTTTTTTGATTCATTGTATTTATAAGGTAAAAAGGAGAATCAGTTCACTTTGTTTCTCTTGAATGCAAAACAAGAAGGAAGCATGTTTGCAGGTGCTATCATGTCTCAACATCACTGTGCTTATGTTTAGTTATTTTTTGAGTTTTAAAGCCTACATCTTCATCTTTCCTTGTCAGG